>NC_056731.1:1842537344-1842837344 GCF_019279795.1 Protopterus annectens
ATTCCAGTAACCTACAGGAAGATATAAGACAACTACACATAGACCTGGTTAAAATAAATGAAATGCTGATGGAGTATATCAACACAAACAACAAAAGGTTGGAAAAAATGGAAGAAGCTTTAAACAGATATTCAGATGAGATGATAAAGCTGCAAAACTCAGAGGGTGAAACTAAGAAAAGTGGCTGAATATGAGACTACTCCAGAAGAAAAGTTTCAAAAAATAATATAATTAAAGGACACTGTATGTAGGGAAAACTTGAGATTTTCAGCTATACCAGAGAATCTGGAAGGAACAGACTGCATTCATTTTATGAAAGCACAAATAAACAACTGGACTGGTGTTCCACAGCAGGAGTTGTTAGCTGAAAGGGCACATTGTGTGTATGCTCCAAGCCTGGCTATAAGAAAGCAACCTAGAGCTTTAATAGCAAAGATAATATCCTACCAGCAGAATGAGTTGATTCTGACAAAACAGTGGCAGAAGGACAAAGTACTAAAAGTGGGAGACTGCAGAGTATTTGTGGAAAATGATTACTCACTGTACACCAGGCAGAAAATGAGCAAATTAATTTCACTATTCAGGGAATGTTGAGATGCAGGTGTGAAATTCAAACTGCTATACACAGCTGTCTTCAAGATATTCTTCCCTAGACAGACAAAATTATTTTTTGGTGAAGTACATGCTAAGGAGGAAACAGAAAAGTTTGTCCAACAAAAAGTAAGCTGTGAAACAGAAGGAGATTCTGCTTCTTCTTCTTCTGGTAATAAAGACTACAGAGAGACTGTACCTGTGAAACCTTATCCAATGTTTCAACAGAAAATGTTGGAGAGACGGAAGGGAGCACAAGAGCTGACTAGAAGAATCGAGAGTAGGTTGGAAATGAAGCAGAGGCAGGATTTGGGAGATGGAAATGAACAGGTATAAAATCAGTAACAATGTGGGTTTACAATGCAATAATTATGTTTGCGAAATATGACAAAAGAAAATCTGGAAATATTGGACTTTTTTAGAATTTGTTGGATTTGTGTGGGACTCTAAAGCATATGATGTTCATCGTGTTACACTGCTGCAGTCATTACACTTGGGTTATCCTGCCGTCAGGCGGTTCCCCAGTCAGCCTGAGTTCCAAAGTCTTGGTCCGGCGTCGGTTGCTGTCGCCTCCTCCCTGACGTCACTGCGACAGGGGTATATAAGATGTAGCCGACGCCATTTTCTCCAGTCTTTCTTGCCACGCGGTGCCCAAAGCAAAAGCAGTTCGCAAATGCCCGTCAGCCTTCTCCTGAGATTTTCATTCCGAATCCAGAACCGAAGTCTTCTACAAAGCTAAGTACCCCGTTGGGGAAACTTTTTCTTGCCTCAGACCGATGTCAGTAAAAGTTAATAACTGTATTTCTTGTGGGAAGCAAATACCTCATAAGGATTTCCATTCCTATTGTATCCCATGCCTAGGCCCAGACCACGACGTCACTGGCTGTCGGTTTTGTGCTAGGTTTAACAAGCGCACTATTAAACGTTGGTTTGATTTTGCCCGACATTATTTTGGTAGAAAATTCAATTATACCATGCCGTCGGAACTTCCGACGACCGGAATACACAAAAAGCGCAAAGACAAGGATAGGCATCCGAGGCCCAAATCTGACAACGAAGCCTCTTCTAGGCCAGTCGCCGGTTCTCTGGTTTTCAGTGAGGCACCTTCGCAGCCCCTGATGACCGCTTCTGTAGAACCACAAGCCGCCTCTGACTCCCACGTGGAGATGGCTGGCCCTTTGGATGCACAAGCTATTCAGCCTACCGAGACTAACCTTTCAGAGGGATCCGGAGTATCTGAGCAACCCATAGCTTCAGAGGGTGTCTTCAGACCCACTCAGTTAAGCATTAAACCCTCAGCTAAGTCTAAGCCTCCTTTAAAATCAAAGAAACAAATACAGCATTCTCCAGGGCAGGCCTCCATGCCTAAGAAACAAATGCTCAAAATGGCTGAAGACCTAATCACTCTGATCAGGGGGTCACATCCCCCTCCTGATAAAAGGCCTAGACAGCATGCAGACTATGACTCATCTGACCAGGTGTCCATCTCTTCTGATTTATCCTCAGACCTAGGATACTCCTTACCCCCTTATGAGGATTCTGATGCTGAGGAATCAATTCCATCAGCCTCACCACCTGAGGACTATTCCTTTGGGGAAACCCTACATACCATGAGGGAGCATTTCCACTGGGAAGGCCAGGATTACTCAGAATCCAAGAAAAGGCTCAGAGACTTCCTCTTATTACCTCAACACAGACCCCTTGCTATTCCGCCAGTGTTAGATATTGTGGATGATGTGAATACTGAATCCAGCTTAAATCCTTATTCCTTACCTCCAGCCCCTGTTAAACCTGACAGATACTACAGAGTCCCTGACTCACATAAATTTCTGCATAAAAGCCCTGTAGCTGACCCTGAAACTATTTCTCAGGGACCCAAAGGAGTTAAGGCCTCATCAGCCAAGAATCCAGTTCCCTCTAACAGAGATTCCAGAGCATTAGATAGATGGGGAAAGAAAGTATACACGTCTGCAACTTTAGCAATGAGAGCCTTAAATTGCCAGTTTCACATGCTAAAATATCAGCAATTTTTACTGTCTCAGTTAAAACAAAAAAATGCTTCCAGAATCGGATCCTCCTAATTTTAAAGAAATGCAGGATTTATTGCATGCAGCTGAACAAGTGGGAAAGCATACTTTGCAATGTGGTTTTGATTCTCTAGAGGCCTCTTGCAGAGCAGCAGTTACAGGCTCTGTCATTAGAAGACATGCTTGGTTAAAAGAGCATACGTTACCAGATCATGTTAAAGCAAAATTATTGGATGCACCTTTGCAGCAGGATGTGTTATTTGGAGTTATGGCAGAAGAGGTATTAAAGAAAATGGAGGATAAGGCAAAATCTATGCAAACGGTGAAGGATTTCTTACAGGTTTAGCCTCCTAGATTTAGCAGAAACTGGCCAACTAAGAATTGGTCCTTTTCAATTACAGACAGACCTCAAAGGGGAAGATACAGATGTCCAAGAGGTAGAGGCATCAGGCCAGAAAGAAGGGGAAGACAGGCCCCAATCATATAAAAAGCATCTCCAATGACTTCCCACTACAGCTGCCAAACAAATCCCTCTTGGCAGCCCCCTTGGGAGGAAAACTGGCACTCTTCTAACACAATTGGCAAATGATCACCAAAGACAAATGGGTTCTCAACATTGTATTCCAAGGTTACAGGTTCCACTTTCATACTCTGCCAAGGTTAAAAGGAATGCCAAATCTGCCACCAAATCAATGGGCAGAGGCTCAAAAACAAATTACAGCACTCATGGATATGAGAGCTATTCAGCAGGTACCATCACAGGAGCAAGGACAAGGATTTTACTCAAGACTCTTTCTGGTACCCAGAAAGGACAAAGCCTGGAGGCCCATTCTGGATCTTACATCTCTAAACACTTACCTGGATGTTCCAAAGTTCAAAATGTTGACACTGCAGCAGCTTCTTCCCATGCTGGGCAAGAAAGCTTGGCTCATGACTTTGGACCTCAAGGAGGCATACCTGCATGTCCCTGTCAGACAAAACTGCAAAAGATACCTCAGATTCATAGCTGGTTCAATGCACTACCAATTCTCTGCACTGCCCTTTGACTTATCTACTGCGCCCAGGGTCTTCACAAAGTGCCTAGCACCAGTAATTGTATTTTGCAGACAGAAAGGAATTCAAATTTATCTGTACCTGGATGACTGCCTGATTCAAGCAGAGAGCAAGGACATTCTTCTAAAACATCTGGCGTTTGTAAAAACATTATTAAGTTGCCTGGGGTACACAGTAAACGATAAGAAATCAAAACTAGTGCCCTCACAAGAGATTATATTCCTGGGTGCCAGCTTGAACACAACGGCCCAGATGGCTTATCTCACGCCAGACAAGCAAGAACAACTGACTCAATACTTTCAATTGATGGCAACAAAGACCCAACTCCCTGCAAGAAAAATTTCTGCAGGCCTTGGGTTACATGGCATCCTGCATACTACTAATTCCATATGCCAGACTGCATATGAGGAAACTACAATGGTACCTAAAGAATGTATGGTCACAACACTGTCAAAGTTTGGAAACAGTTATAACACTAATCCCTTGCCTTCAACAGGAATTTCAATGGTGGGCTCAAGCTTGTCACCTCAACAAGGGACAGCCTTTTACACAACCCACAGCCAGGCAAACAGTGACAACAGATGCATCGGATTACGCCTGGGGAGCACACATGGCAGGCAAATGTATTCAGGGCAAGTAGCCTGCAGAACAAAGGCATCTTCACATCAATCAAAAAGAGATGCCAGCTGTACAAAATGCCATTATAGCTTTCAAGGACCTGCTGCATCCAGGACAACTACTGCTAAAGACAGACAACACCACAGTTATGTGGTACATAAACAAGCAAGGGGGCACTCACTCCTACCCCCTATGCAGACAAGCTATGCCCTTGTGGAACACAGCTATAAACCTTCAAGTTCATCTGCAAGCACAATTCCTGCCAGGAGAGAAAAACACACTGGCAGACGACTTAAGCAGAAACATCATGGATCCACACGAATGGGAATTGAATCCACAAATATTCAGAATGATAACACAGAAATGGTGGAGCCCGGACATAGATCTGCTTGCATCCCCAATAAACTACCAGCTACAAAAATTCTGCACAAGGAGTTACCATCCACAAGCATGGAAAGTGGATGCCCTCTCATTCAGCTGGGAGAACCTACAAGTATACGCTTTCCCACCACTATCTCTCCTGCCAAAGGTACTCATAAAAGCCAGGCAAGAAGAGCCAAAGATGATTCTGATTGCACCAGACTGGCCACGCCAGCACTGATACCCAATCTTAAGGATCTTAGCACAAGAACCACCTTGGATTTTGCCTCAAATCCCACATCTGCTGACTCAGCACAACAATCAAATACTACACAGCCAGCTAAAGACCTTAAACCTAGCTGCATGGAAGATTCCTTAGTCAAGCAAGCAATGCCTCTCTCCAAGGCTGTTATGGATGTCATTCTGGAGGCCAGAAGGCCTAGTACCAGGAAAGCCTATTCGGATAAATGGAAGAGATTCTGTGCCTGGAACCAAGCTCACAGCCTTGACCGTCTTGTCCCAAACATTCCTCAGATACTACAATACTTAACTGAGATGCTGGACAAAGGCCTCTTCTTCTCATCCATCAAGATCCACGCCTCTGCCATCTCTGCTCATTACAACAAGGATCCACCAATTTTCTCTAATCCTCTGTTAAAGCAGTACCTCAGAGGGGCTAAAAACATAAGACTGCCCTGTAGAGCACCTACTCCAACTTGGGATCTCAACTTTGTTTTGGAAAAACTAACTTTACCTCCTTTTGAGCCAGCTAACATAGCAGAATTAAAATATATCTCTTGGAAAACTGCTCTGCTCCTGGCAATAACATCAGCATGAAGAGTTTCAGAATTACAGGCACTAATGGCAGTGGAACCTTTCCTCTTTTTCCACCAGGACAGGGTGTCTTTAAGAACTAACCCTACGTTTATGCCAAAAGTGGTATCCAGTGTGGCTCTAAACCAAACTATTCACCTGTCAACTTTGTATCCTAAACCACAGAATAAAGGGGAGAGGCTACTGCACTCTTTGGACATTCACAGGCAGTTACGCTTCTACTTCGACAAAACCAAAGCTTTCAGAAAATCTGAGCAATTAATGGTAGCATATGCTGCAGAAGCACAGGGAAAAGCAGACTATCTCAAAATGGATAGGACATTGTATACATTTCTGCTACAGATACCATGGAAAACCTGTACCTAGCAGCATTAGATCTCACTCCACCAGGGCAACAGCCACTTCAACTGCCTACCTCAGGGGAGTACCTACCAAGGATATTTTGGAAGCAGCAACTTGGAGTTCTGTACATACCTTCACCAAGCATTACCATCTGCCTCTATACTCTAAATCCAGAGCTGGCTACGCCACTGCAGTGCTGCAGGGCCTTATAGCCAACCCTAATGCCTTATAGAACCAGTCACCCTACCTCAGCTTTGGGATTCCACCCAAGTGTAATGACTGCAGCAGTGTAAAACGATGAACATAGTACAGTTTTGTACCTACCATAAATGTAGATGTTCGAGTGTATACACTGCTGCAGTCCAGGTTACCCTCCCTCCTTCCCCTCTTACTGGCTGGTACGTACCTATGTCTTCTACCGTTACTACCTATGGGGAGTATTTGCTGGTAGCTGTAAGTTGTTTTTTGCTTTTCTTATACATGTTTCATTAGCAATTGGAATTGCCTACCTATTTAGAGGCACCTAACATCTGGGGCAAGAAAAACTGTAGAAAATGGCTTCGGCTGCATCTTATATACCCCTGTCGCACTGACGTCAGGGAGGAGGCGACAGCAACCAACGCCGGACCAAGACTTTGGAACTCAGGCTGACTGGGGAACCGCCTGATGGCATGATAACCCAAGTGTAATGACTGCAGCAGTGTATACACTCGAACATCTACATTTATGGTAGGTACAAAACAATACTTTCTACTTCATGTGCTTTGGGGAGGGGAAGAGGAGGGAGAAAGTTAACTGTAAGTAAAGATTTTTTCCTTAAATAGTATTTTTAGTGGTGTGTGGTTTTCTTTACATGCTATAAAGTAAAGTTTTCTCAGTTATTTTTAAGTGTTATAGGGATTGTAAACAGGTGCTGCTGTTGTTTTTTTTTCTTTCTCCCTTCTTCTATCTCTCTTCTTGTTCAGGTTTAAGAAATGTAGGCACTGCAATGTAAAATAAAAAGCCTGGTTAAAAAAGCATGACAAGAGAAAAATTAATGCACTTTTTCTTCATTCTTGCAGAGGGGAATGACTGGATTAAGGACCTTATATTAGTTTGGTAACTGGTAAAAAAAATGCACTAAAAATGAAGATAAATTTCACTAAGAACAACCTTCGTGACACAAAAGCATTCAAAAAGAATTAAAAGGAAACACCAGCAACTCTTATATTATTTAGTGCTTTCATCTTCTTTAATATCAGGACTTCTTCAGAATGACATGATTTGGTAACATGTTTTAGGAGAGGGCAAGGAAAAGAATACTGAATATTATGAGGATTTTTTCTAGCAAATACATGTTTGCTTAGTAGCAATTCTGCAGCTGGTCTTCATGTTTCCATGGAAACAATCTGATAAAGAGAAACTTGCTACAATCTGGTGGAGAGTGATTGGCTGAGGAAAAAAAAAGAAAAGAGAAATTAGCCAGGATATAATGTTCTCTGAAAGCATTCAGGGGTTATAGGCTGTTCCAGGCGTTTCAGCATGAATAACCTTTCTTTTAGGTTAATTCAGATCTGTAAGTGTATCTGTCATCTTGGGACTTTTGTTCCTATTAGGAGGGTAAAACTTCAATATTTGAAGATGTGCATAGTTTTGTCTGTTAGTATTAAGTTCAGAGGTTCATAGGTAGGTACTAAGCTATCTACCTGAGGGCATTTATAAGCCTAGCCAGAGTGTGTCAGCTTTCGCCACCCCATTGATTAATTAACTGATCCTCTGTCAAGCAGAGCCAATGAAGTGATCCCAGGGGTGTATTCTCTGTTACCCATCCACTCGTCAAGGTTTCTCTTGAAGAGTATTAGTGAGGGGCTCTGCCTAATGTAGTTTGGAATTTTGTTCCAAAGCATGGGGAGTCTCTGTGACAGGAATCTATCCCTCCAGCATGTTCTATTTATTGTTGTGGCAAAGTTTAGCTCACTAGATCGCGTTGCTTACAGTGACTTGGATTTCTTTAGGTGGAGCATGTCCATCAATTCTGAGTTGGACATAGCTTTGTAAGTCAGGCAGAGATCACCTCTGAGTAAGCAATATGCCACTGAGTACAGCCAGAGTTTTTTCAGTCGGGCTGCATAAGACATATGTTTGAGGCCAGATATCCTCTTGATGAGGTACTTTTGTGGTCTCTCCAGTTGTTGGAAGTGTCTTGTGAGGTACATCCCAAATGGGGCATTGTACTCTATAATGGGTCTGATGAGTGATGAGTAGAGGGGCACTATAACCTCTTTATTTCTAGATGTGAACCCTTTAGTAATTAGATGGGCCACATAGAAGGATTTCCCAACTACTTTGGCAATATGATTGTCAAAGGAGAGATTACTATCTACCTGGGTCCCCTGATCTCTTATTACCTCTTCTGTATTAAGGGGGCTGCCACCTATGTGGGTGTTTTGTTTTTCCCAAATGGGATGACTATGCATTTTTTGGCATTTAGCTTGAGGCCATGACTTTGACACCAGGTGTCCGTCTCAGTAAGGCCCTTTTGGAGGATGTCCGTGCCAGCCAGAGAGTCAATTGTGGCTCCCAGTTTGCAGTCATCGGTGAAGTTGGTTAGCCATAGTCCTCCTGTGTTTGCCTGTACGTCTGAGAAGTATATGCCGAACAGTAGGGGTCCCAGGACCGAGCCTTGCGGGACACCACTTGCAACTGGTTTAGAGTCGGACCTGGAGCCTGCTATTCTTACTGTGTGAGTTCTGTCTGTAAGCCAGTTGGCAACCCATCTTGTGCCGTAGGGGTTTATGTTCAGGCTGGTGAGATTTTCTGTAATACCCAAGTGGGGAATGGTGTCGAAAGCCTTGGCAAGGTCAAGGTAGGCTGTGTGAACAACTTTTCCCTCGTCTATGACCTTGATGACTGTCTCAAAGAAGTCAACCAGGCTTAGTAGGCATGTTCTTCCCTTAAGAAAGCCGAACTGGGTCAGGTCAAGTGTTTGGAGGTTCCCAATGTCTTTGTTAATGAGCTCCATGATGATGGGCTCCATAGCCTTGCAGACTAGGCTAGTCAGGCTTATGGGGCGATAGTTACCAGGGTCAGTTGTGGCCCCTCCTTTGTGGAATGGAATAACCATTGCTGTGCACCATTCTATGGGCACGTAGTCTGTTCAGAGGCTGAGGTTGAATAACGTGTTTAGGTGGGGGGTAAGTTCATTCTGTAGTTCATGCAAGATGCAGCCTGAGACACCATCTGGCACCATTGACGCTGTGTTTTTGGCTTTTGAAAGGGCTATTTTTACTTGTGCGCCTGTGATTTCCGGGACACTACACTTTTCCGGTATTGTTGTGGGCCATTTTCGGGGTGAGAGGGGGTGAAGTCTGCACTGAATCTATCTGCCAGGATGTTGGCAATATCAGTAGGCTCAGTATATTGTGTGCTATTTTGCACTAGTTCAGTGCATATCTGCGAGTTGCTACTTAGATTCTTAACATAGCTAAAGAAGGCTTTGTGGTTATCTTTTGAATCCATGGCTATTTTTCTTTTGAAGTTAGCCTTGGATGATTTTATGAGGGACCTTCGTTTCTTACTGATACTGATCAAGGATGTCCATCCATCTTGGTATCTGCTTTTTTTCTGAACTAGTTTCCTCCTTCTATTGCATAGCTTGTTTATGGCAGGGGTCCACCAGACTGGTTTCCTTCTCTTAGAGGAGTGAGTCTTGGTTTTGCTAGGGATGGCACGTTCCACACATCCTTGTAGGTGCTCATAGAGTGCATTTGTAAAGGTTTCTGGATCTTGGGCAGTGTTATCCTTTAGAGTGGGGCTGTGAAACTTACCGCCTCTGTCTTAAGTAAGGTGAAGTTTGCTTTAAAAAAGTTTTTTACTGTGGTTTCCTTAGTTGGGGTGGTGGTGGGGTGTGGACATCCAGAGTGATTAGTTTATGGACTGATCTAACCAGTGACGGGTTGACCTCCGATGTGGAACACCTGTCACCCATGTTTGTGATGACCAGGTCCAATATGTTTTCACCTCTAGTAGGGGAGTTTACTAGCTGATCCAAGGCATTTGAGTTAATGAATTCCAGGAAGCGCTGGGCCTGGGAGTTTGTACTCGAGTAGTTTTCCCAGTTAATGGTAGGGTAATTGAAATTGCCCAATATCAGGGTGTTCAGTAGGACCTTCATGTTTTCCAGTATCTCCAAAAAGGTGGAGTGGTGGTCCTGGGTCATGGAGGATTATCTGTAGCAGGCCACAATTTGTATTGCAGATTTGCCCGATGTTAGTTGCACATTGATGATCTCAGAGGTATCATGCTGCATCACTTACCTGGAGGTGTAGGTATCCTTGATGAATATAGATACACCCCCTCCTTTTGTGTTTCGGTCCGTGTTCTGTGGCCAAAACGTGTGGTATGAGTTGTAGCCCAGTAGTGCTGGGGTGCTCTCTGGAGCCTTGAACCAGGTTTCAATTACTGCTCAGATGTCGAACTTCTCCATACTAAGGAGTGCTGCAAGCGCATGCATTTTGAGATTTAAACTCCTGGAGTTGAGTTGCATAACCCTCAGTTTTTTGTTAATTGTGCTGTTTACAGAGGTGGGCTTGACTTTTGAGCCTTGCCTAAAAAAGGCACTATGGGGGCAGCAAGACCCTTTGCCAGTATTCGAAAGCCTAGGGGTGACAGGTGCAAGCCATATCTTGCAAAGCAACACAGCTTGTCGAGCATGTCATCCCAGGCAGACAGACACTGGATCCCCTTTGAATGACACCAGAAGCTTAGCCAGTTGTTGAAATTGATAATTTTTTTCTTTGTACTGAGGTATCATTCTTGGTGACGGCAGGATGCTACTCAGGGTCAGGGTCATACCAGCCTGGGCTACATGGTCAGAGAACTCTTCCATGTCTCTTTTCATGTAATCCAGGGAGGTACGTCTCAGGTCATTCACACCAACATGAACAATGACAGAGTCATATTTGTACTTGTTCTGGAGTTATAGGAAAGACGGGAAACAGGCGCAAGTGCGGCTTTCAAACCAGAAAGTTGAAAGAGATGGAAAAAAACTACCCAAACAACCAGTAGCTACAATTTCTGGGTCAGGGACTACTCCTCTTGTGGTAGATAGGCTACCTAATGCTTACCACTCCCACTGATAAGCTAGAAGGCTTCCCTCCAACACGGAAAGGCTTGGGGGCTCAGAAGCTTACAAAGAGTCCTGGATACAGCAAATCTGTACTTGGACTAGACTAGTAACAGGAAGTTAATTGGTTTTATGGGGTTACTGGGGGAGTGATTGTTTTTTTTTTTTTTTTTTTTTATTTGAGGGCTTCCAATAAAACAAAATGTTTTGTAAGATGTGGTATAGGCTTAAATGGTTATGACAAGAAACTACTGTATAAAAGTTCAATCTGCTGAACACTGTATGCATGTAATACAAAAGCTGGAACTAGATATTAACAAAAAAGGTGTTATACATAAATGGTGGGAATAATAACTTTTTAATGCAACACTGCTTTCTGTAATGACTTTAAATGTCAACAGTCTCATATATAAAAACAAAAAAGAAAGCATAGTGAACTATATTAAAATGTAGAGTGCAAATAGCTATGTTACAGGAGGCAAGCTTAGAAAGAAATGAACATGTGAATTTGATAAAGGAAGGTTTTCAGAATGGTTATTCAGCGGAATACCTGAGACAAAGGAAAAGAGGAGTACTTATATTAATTGTAAGAGGAGCTCCAATAGTGTTAGAAGATAAAAAAAGATAATAATGGCAGATTTGTAGTGCAAATGGGCTACTGGTAAGGGGGGGGGATTACACTGGCATGCATTTATATTCCACCTAAAACTGCTACAATGGACCTTAAGAAAGTTTTGGGAAAAATAATCAGTTTTCAGCAAGGAATATTACTTATAGGTGGGGAGTGGAATGTGATTTGCAACAATGAAGATGTGTCTGTGGGGCCCAGAAGGTAAAGTATAACAAAGGAGGGTAGATTTTTTGAAGAACTGTATGAAAATATTTGGCATGGAAGATGTGAATTCAGTCATAGCAGTTTGGAGTGAATTTACATATTCAGGGCTGGCAACTCGGTACGTAAAAATCTACTGCCAATCATTAGCGGACCGTAGTTCCGCTGTGGTGACCCCTAACCGGGAAAAGCCGAAAGATACAACAACAACATTCCCCAAGATATAAAAACTGGGCCAGGCTGGACAGAATTTACATTTCACAAGAACGTGTGCATTTAACTGAAAGTAACTATTCCAGATCATGCACCAAAAAGTAACTAAAATAAAAACACAGGGTAACAAAGTAAAAATGAGATACTGGCACTTTCCCACCTATCTGTTGAAAAGATATGAATTTAACAAATGGATAGTGAAGATTATTCAGGAGCTACAAGAGAGGATAGAAATTTCTTCTGAAAATACAGCTTGGGAGTGGGCAAAAATTAAGGTGAAGTTTAAAAATAGGGTGGAAATAAAAAAAAGGGAGCTATGGTTATAAAGTAACAAAAATTATTTAGAAGCACTGACAAATGTTAGGGTATTGCAGAATAGGGTGTATCTCACAGAACAAGAACAGGATCAACCACAGAATGCTAAGCAGAAAATAAGGGATTACCTCGATAATATGCACAAGTTTAGAAAAGATTCCTGTTAAGCAACTGTTTTTTTGATAATAAAATCTAGAACACAAAAACTTTTAGCACAACGACTCACCCACTGTGTCTATTAAACAAGAGTACACAAGTTTCTGTGATGTTTCTTTAAATTTTCAAACATTGTGTAATTAACTTACAGCCACTCACATTCAGGTTTTGATTATTTTAACAGTTTGTTTGTGACAATACACCATTCTGATGAAGTTTCTGTGGGTGAAACGAAAGCGCTTATTTGGTGTGGATATTTTGCATTAAACTTTATACCATATTGATTTGGCTTGGCTTTGTCATTGCCTAGAGGTGTATGGACCTTTACTAGCTTTTTCTGCACTTCTGTGGAGTTTTGGCATCTGTATTATTTACAGCATTTCCTGTGGTTACTAGTACTTTTCCAAAAATATAAAGAACTTCAAAACCTTTCAAGAAAAAATAAATAAATAATAAAGACAAGAAAAAAAATCTATTATAATGCCCAGTTCACCCATAAGTCTAACCCCCCAAAATTCTGGCACTCCATCAATACAATCCTGCACCCTGGCAAAACTACCACCCCCAAACCCTATCCTAACAATATTCCCCAAGAAACTGCCACCTTACTCAATACCTACTACAGTGAATCTACTCAAACACTAACTCAAACCTGCCAATCTCAAAACCTCTATAATGCCACACATATAACAAGCAAGAACACCTCTTTTTTCTTAACCCTGTCACCATTGCTTACATAAAATCCCTTCTAGTAAAACTAAAACCATGCTCTCCCTCTACTGACAACCTCCCTCCCCTCTTTCTTAAACTTGCAGCCCACTCCATAGCCTACCCTGTCTCAATCCTAGCAAACAGATCTATTCAAGAATCCACTGTCCCCGATATTTGAAAATCTTTCAACACCGTACAACCACACAAAGAAGATAATTCCACAGATCCATCTAACTACAGACCCATTGCCATTCTCTGTCCACTTTCCAAAATCCTTGAAAAATGTATTCATAACCAGCTTCTTAAATAGCTAATAGATGGAAACCTTCTGACCCCCTCTCAATATGGCTTTAGGCCTAATCATATCACTTTCACTGCTCTCCTATCCTTCACTCACACTGTTGCTGAAGCCATGGACAAAAATCTTCTTGTATCTTGCCTCTTCCGCGACCTCTCTAAAGCTCTCAGTACTGTCTCTCATTTCAAGCTACTTGCCAAACTAACTGATCTTAACCTTTCCCCCTCTACTATTCACTGGTTCTTGAGCTATCTCGCAAACAGGCTCTAGTCTGTCAGATGTCAATCCACCTGCTTCCCTTTCCTACTTATCCAGACTGGCTTCCCTCAAGGCTCAATCCTTGGTGCTCTCCTTTTCAACATCTTTACTAATAATCTACACTCCTCCTACTCCACTTCCTCCCTTATACACAATACAATGATGGGTCTACTCTCATCTCTTTCTCAGACAACATCTCCAACCTTCTTTCTATCACTCAAAACACTTTCTCCTCTGTGGAAGCATGGCTAACAGAACACCAACTTATACTTAACCCCAAAAAGACTAAGCTCCTACTATTCCTTCCCAAATCCCTCTCCTACCATAAATCCACCTTTACCATTTATTCTCTCAGTAACACCCTTATCAAAGCAGATCCACACACCAAGCTACTTGGTACTATAATCGATGATCAGCTAAAATTTGACATTCATATACAACACTGTATTTTAAAAAACAGCCAGAAACTGGGTCTTCTCTATAGAAATAAAATAATTCTTAGCTCCCAAATCCAAACCCACTCTAGCTTAAGCCTTCCTCCTTCCATGTCTTCTTTATGCCTCTCCTATCCTTACCAATCTCGAGTCATCCCTACTAACCAAACTTGAACATATCCTATAATAATATAGCCAGATTTGCCTGTAACCAACCTTACAAATCACATCATTGCCCTGCCCTGAAACAACTTCAATGGCTTGAATTTTCCCAGCTCCTGCTTCTTTTCCAGCTGCAGCTCACACACTCCCTACTAAATAAACCTTTAGTCTGTCCCTCTCTTT
Organism: Protopterus annectens; assembly: GCF_019279795.1. Classification (NCBI taxonomy): domain Eukaryota; kingdom Metazoa; phylum Chordata; order Ceratodontiformes; family Protopteridae; genus Protopterus; species Protopterus annectens. The sequence goes on from NC_056731.1 coordinate 1,842,551,836, forward strand.
CTTCCATAGTATCTCCTTATATCCCAGCTTGTTCACTTAGCAGCCCTGACCAGAACCTTCTAAATGTCTATAAACCAAACAAAAATATTGGCAAACTCCTCTACAAAAATTCAGTGTCCCAAGCTTGGAATAGGATTTCCACTAACATCCGTAGCATTAATAGTACCATCTGCTTCAAAACTGAAGTCAAAAATTACTTCCTGAACTCAGGAACCGGCCCTTGCCATAATCCTCAATTCCCATTACCACTCCAATTTACTTCCGCATCGCTTCTACTTTTCAGAATATGTTGGTCATATTCTCTCAATTGTAACATTCATTCTGTAGAAAATTCTATATTATTATTATGCTACCATGTAAAGATATGCATATACTGTCTCTGCTTCCTCACATTGTACATTTTATTTTTACAAGTTGTAACTTTTATTTTCATTACTTTCCCATGGTTTTGTACTTTTGCTTTCAACCATATTCTTCTCCACTGGATGTATATTTTATATACTCAGTTATTTCTTTTATTTTTCATTTTTTTTCTACATTGCATTGTTAACTTTTGTATTCCTTGATTATATATATTCTAGTATGTAACTCATTTAATTTTGTATGATGGAGCTTTTCTCCTCAGATCTCCATTGAAAATGGGCCATATGGCTCAGTTGAACTAACCCAGTTAACAAATGGCAAATAAATAATAAATAATTAAGCTCTGAGGGATGCCAAGATTAAATGTTTTATACAGATGATATTACTGATGTGAAGGGAAAAAAAGTACTTCATTGTGTTCTGTATAACTTGTATACCATAAGGTATGACATCTTTAAGGTGCAGTCTCTTAATGATTTAAAGGATTGTTTTAATGAGGTCAAGCACTAACTGCACTACAGAGTAGCTGCACTCATCAGACAGGCAGAAGTGCATTTCGCAAAGTATAAAAGTCCATGCTGGATTTACGATTTTCTCTGTAACTTTTAAAATCAAGTCCTAAAATTCACCAAGGTATCTGCAGAGCCTATTCATTTCTACTGAAGACCACCTGTACAACTATCTCCCTGCCTGGCCTGCTTCTTTGAGGTTATTTTACTGTGCTCATTGTCTTCCTGGGAGCAGCAAGTAAAACTCACCCTAAGTGTGTGTGGCCCACTGTTATGGGATTATTTTATAACAATTAATTCTTCCACTTAGACCAGAGTCAAATAAAAAAGCAAACCTCCCTCCAGTTCTTCAGACTATAATTGAGTTTATCGTGCTAATGATTTGTTTTTTCTTGATTTTTTTTATAACCATGTGTTTTTGCATCTGGTAATCTGAAGAAGCTTCCCTCTCAGTGGTAAAAACATGGCTAGGACTTCAAAATGACTTTTATATCTTCCCTCTATCATATTCAACCTCTGGATGGTAGAGTTGCAACAAATCTGCTCATTTTCTTCCTCGAATCCCTCAGTAATAATGGCAACAATGAACCAAAAATGAAAAATAAAAAATAATCTCTTTATGCCTAATGTATAAGCTGGCACTGTTAAGGACAATTTTTAACTCTGGTATCTGCACATATATTAAATTACATTTTTTACTCAATGTGCTTTCCTGCTTGTAAATAAAATGCTTCCTGAAACGAGGTCACAGGAGTACGGCAACCACATCAATCAGCACATCAATCAGTCTCCACATTCTAATAAGGGAGTTTCTTCTCCTCCAATCTGAACCACATTTTTCTAACCAATCAGATTCCCCATCCCATCAACCAATCTTGTCAGGTAACCTGGTCTACTCCTCTCTTTTCAAGAGGATTTAAACCATTGCAAACGTGAAGTTTTTTTATAATGAACAGCCTATAAAGGAATAAATCGAATGATTTAGACCTACAGAAGGATATCTGTGAATGTTTGTTACTTTTTTACTTTACTAATAGTGATCAAGAATTCCTTAGTATTTAAGCTGAAGCCAGAATTATAGCTTACAGATCAGTAAGATTACAGTCACGTACCACTGGTATCACTAAGGATCACAGAACCTTACAGGATCAACCTTCTGTGCTTTCTGGTGTAATGAAGCTGTATGAGTTTTTCTCTATTTTGATTAACAATATTGCAGGGTATCTGAAAGATGGAGACTGCTTTCATATTATATAAAATTGGTAGAACTTTACTAAATGTTCACCTCTTCTGCACTACTACTTAAAATTTTGGAAGTAGTCTTACATGTTATCCAGCCAGCTTTACTTTCCCAATTACCTAAGATGCTTTCAGTATATCATTCCTGTTCTGGTAGATAAGTAATAAAAAGGTATCTGCATGGCTTTGCAGACAATCAAACCTCTCCTCAGCATGAAAAGCAATTAGTATTAATTTTATATTTTGTTTTAACCCTAAATGGTCTGATGTAGTCAACACACTGACATAATTTTATTTCTTGGTTAAGTAGTGTCTTTCCTACATTATAGTCTGTTTTCCTATAAAATGGCACTAAAATGCCACTTCTGCTGCATTTAATTTTGATTCAGTTAGAATAGTGGCACTCAGAATTATTGTTTGATAACAGAAGCTCCGTTCAATGTTTTATTATACAATTCCTCCCCTAAAACGTGCACGCTGATTGGCCAGCCCAACCAGCGTGCCTGTTGTAAATCCCTCAATATACTAACGGAAAAAGGTCCGGTCGCCCGGACTTTTTCCGTTAGTATAAAACACTGTCTCGCTATGTTAAAAGAGTTTAACATAGCGACACAGGTTTAAAAAAAGCAACAGAGATCTCCGTTGCTTTTTTTAAAGCTGTCTCGCTATGTTAAACTCCTTTAACATAGCGACACAATGTGTAAAGCAACGGAGATCTTGCGATCTCGTTGCTTTTAAAGCTGTCTCGCTATATTAAAAGGGTTTAACATAGCGAGACAGCTTTAAAATAAGCAACGGAGATATCCGTTGCTCATTTTAAAGCTGTCTCGCTATGTTAAACCCATTTAACATAGCGAGACAGTTTTAAAAGCAACGGAGATCGCAAGATCTCCGTTGCTTTAGTTATGTTAAATGGGTTTAATATAGCGAGACAGCTTTACAATAAGCAATGGAGATCTCCATTGCTTATTTTAAAGCTGTCTCGCTATGTTAAACCCATTTAACATAGCACAACAGTGCTTTTGCCCACACCTCTGGTGTACTGCATAGGCCTGCCCAGTACATCAGAACTGCCGAGAATACCAGACAGCTGCAGAAGGGCAGTAAGAGCATTATACAATGCCATTATTTAAGAAAAGTAATTATTTCTTTTCTTAAATAATGTCATTAATAATAGCAATAACCACTTCTGGGTGTGGGTAATGCTGGATTTACCACGGTTGGCTTTGTTTGGTCCTCGGCCCTCGGGACCAAACCACGCCAACCGTGGGTAAATCCAGCATTACCCACACCCAGGCATGGGTTATTGCTATAGTAACTTCCAGTTACTCTGGTGAATTTGTGTTCTTAGCTTTCTTCTACAAGCACTGTAATAAGCCCTTTGATTCAGCTTTGGGGAGTGCTCTTAAGAACTATGAGTACTATTTTCTCATTTATTCTGAATGTTAGTCATCAGTCTAACATTTCCTGGCATGCAGCTCACTCAAATATGACATCAATGCTGTCTCTTCACAGTACATTCAAAAGAATTTTGGCTCTAGTGGTAAGGAAAGCTGGTAAGCTACAAACACCTTGCTTTATACATTTTTGCTGGGCTTGACATCTTAAATCCAAGAAACTATGATGTGTGAGCTAGGGAAACAAATTCTTAAAGAAATTACTGTGAGATTTCATTTAAACCCAAAATGGTTTACACTCAGAAGCTGAGTAGCAATAAAGCCCTAGTCAAACTGAGAAACAGCTAATTTGTGCTTTACCTATATGTGTCAGTGTATAGAATTTGTAAAGGAGAATATAATTTGAGTCAAGGAAAAGTTGTGTTTATAATGTAATCATCCTTTAATAGTAAAAACCTATAATAAAGCATTAAAAAACTAGTGAAAGTGCAATGCACACATATTAAGTTGTTACTAATACACGTATGTCATCAGTAAGCAATGGATACAGAGCTTTGTAAATGGGCACTCTTTGAGGTGACAAATAGTCCAAATCGTTGGACTGTCTAATGGTTTTCCTGTAGGTTTATCTATTTTATGCTCAACTTCTGAGAGACTTGCTTGGCTACAAACATCTGCATTAGATGCTGAAGTTAAGTAAAACTTGCAGTAGTGTATTTTAGTCTTCTGTTAAGTACAAACTTGCAGTTTTAAAAGTACTCTATTTTCATTTTTTCTGTTTTCTCATTGTGTGTTTCATTGAACAGTGTGCTGTGTGTCTCTCTGCAGTTAGTTCCCCACCCACCCTCCGTGTTCCTGTGTTGGTATTAATGTTGGTGGCTCTGGAATTGCCCGCCCCTCCTGTAAGTCTGTATTAGAACACTCCTCCTGGGTCCATCTCATTTTCTCACTTAACCGAGTACAGTGAGATCATATTCTGAGTCTAGTGTTCACTCGACTTAATACAAAGAGAAGATTTGAGAAGGCCAACCCACTTAGGTTCTTCCTAAATCTCTCCTTGCACCAAAATAAAAGCTGCACTTTATTCATCTGATTTTACTGTATTTGTGTTTCCTCCAACTTTATTTTGCATTTCTTAAAAGTACTCAGTTTTATTTATTCTGTTGCATTTATTACTGTTTGGTAGTAGCTGATATTAAATTGTAACTGTTATCTTTTGGTTTAAGCACTTGGGCTTCATACCAGTTGTTTTACATTAAGAAGGTTTGTGGTCTGCACAGGTAGCTTACATCCTTCTAAGCTGGGAATTGTTGATTGAAGGCCCAGTGTCTGCTATTCTAAAAGTGTATTAGTTCTGGCTTAAGCACTTGGGCTTCAGGCCAGTTATTCTACATTAAGAGGGTTGTGGTCAGCCCTCTTGTGGGAGGAGAGGCTGGATTCTGCCCTTATGAGCTGGGAATTTCTGGTCACAGGCTTATTGTGCCTGCTTATTTGAAATGTTTCTTTCTGAAATTGGTGTGCCTTGTTGCTGTAGCATAGACCAGATTCAGGCCTGCTGAATCTAGCTTTGTTTGTATAACTTGAGCACTGATCCAGGCCATCTTTTTTGGAGAAGGTTCCCCTGCACCCTAGTAGCAGGAGTGTGCAGTTAAAAGTTGTCTGATTGAAGACTGCTGGAACAGGGCTCAGTTTTGAGCTTTTTTTCTGGTTAATTGGGTAACTTGTTTAAATCAGTTTGTTCGTCTTCTATTGTTTTATATATATATATATATATATATATATATATATATATATATATATATATATATATAAATGCACTTTATTCATCTGCTTTTACTGTATTTGTGTTTCTTCCTACTTTATTACTAGGGGCATTGACTACAACTCTGATCTGCGATATATAACAATAAGTATCCTTTTCTGTGCATTTAAAGTGCTTTTTTATTGTATCTGCTTTATTTTCTGAAAAAAAAAAAAAATATATATATATATATATATATATATATATATATATATATATATATATATATATATATACATACACACTTGTTTCCTGCCTTTCTAAGCTAGTATAGTCCAGTTTTCAGGTTAGTGCTGAATTCAGGGCTGTGTTACAAATCTCTGTGTTTGCCCATACCTTACTTGGATGGAAGGAAGTTTCTCTGTTCACCTGTGAGAGAGGGGAGCTTTGAGCAGCCTATCTGTCACTGGAGGAGTGGTTTCAGCCCAGAAATTAGTAGTTTATTGGCCATTTTGGGCTAATTTCTATCTCTTTAATTTCCCTGCTATAAATACTGCATTTGCCCATTTCGCAGTCCAGGCAGCGCTGGTTAGCTAGGGTAAAACTATTCCTGGCTCCACAAAGACTCCTCTTCAAATTTTCCCTTGAAACTAGACAAACTTTCAACTTAAGCACTCAAGCCATTTATTTCTCAGCCCGGCACTTGCTCAAAACTTATAGCAAGCACTTATAAACCCTAGCACTAGACCCTCCCGTACTGTACTGAAGGACAAGGCTCTCTATTCGACTTACCAGCCATCCAGTAAAAGAGTTCACTGTACCTATCCAGGCATGTCTAAAGGGCAGTTTCAGGTGTACTTTCCAGTCCAACTGGTGAATCTGGGCATTTTGAGGCAATGTTACAAATGCCTCATGTACATAGACAACCCTCTCCTCCTACCACCAAACACGAATACATGCGAGAGATGCAATTATACAGCCAAACTGGAGGCTAAGCTCTCTCAACCCAAGACTGGATCAGACAGTCAAGAGGAGAAGGGAAATACTTGCATCACACCACCAGTCTCACATAGACCCATTAAACCAGCACTGGCAAAAAACACACATAAATACATGACTCGAAGGCTCTAAATAAAAATCTGCAAAACCAACAGAGACCTCCAAAGCAAACAACCAAAGAACCTCCATCCCCAACACAAACGATGAAACACATACTTCACAAAACCAGTGTGCCATGCAATCACAGCCCTTAAGGCAAAATAACATACACAACATACTAGTAGTAGGTGACTCTATAGTCAGGCACACTGACGTCCAACTCACTAGGCTGAATAAGGAGAAGGTTACTGTTAGCTGCCTGTTGGGTGCCAGGATCTGCCACATAACACAAGCACTCAGGTCACTCCAGAACAAGTACAAATATGACTCTGTCATTGTCCATGTTGGTGTGAATGACCTGAGCCGTACCTCCCTGGACTACATGAAAAGAGAAATGGAAGAGCTCTCTGATCACATTGCCCAGGCCGGTATGACCCTGACCCTGAGTAGCATCCTGCCCTCACCAAGAATGATACCACGGTATAAAGAAAAAAATTCTCGATTTCAAAAATTGGCTACGTTTCTGGTGTCAGTCAAAGGGGATCCAGTGTCTGTCTGCCTGGGATGACATGCTCGACAAGCCACACTGCTTCGCTAGAGACAACTTGCACCTGTCACCCTTAGGCTTTCGAATACTGGCCAAGGCTCTTGCCAACCCCATAGTGCCTTTTTTAGGCAAGGCTCAAAAGACAAACTCACCACCGTAAATAACACAAGTAACAAAAAACTGAGGGTAATGCTACTCAATGCCAGAAGTCTAAACCTCAAAATGCATGCATTCAAGGCACTCCTCAGTATGGAGAAAATCGATATATGTGCAGTAACAGAAACCTGGTTTAAGGCTCCAGAGAGCACCCCAGCATTACCAGGCTACAACTCATACCATACATTTCGGCCACAGAACCCAAACCGAAACACAAAAGGCGGGGGCGTATCCATATTCATCAGGGATATCCACACCTCCAGGTTAGTGGCACAACACGATGCTTCAGAGATCATCCAAGTGCAACTAACAACAGGCAAAACTGCAATTCAAATTGTAGCTTGCTACAGATCACCCACCATGTCTCAGAAACCACATTCCGTGTTTCTGGAAACACTGGGAAACATAAAGGTCTTACCAAACACCCTAATATTGGGTGATTTCAATTACCCAAAATTAACTGGGAGAACTACTCAAGTACTAACTCCCTTGCCCAACATTTCCTAGAATTTATAAACTCAAACCCCTGGTTCAACTGGTCAACACTCCCACCAGAGGTGACAACATATTGGACCTGGTCATCACCAACATGGGCGACCGGTGTTCCACACCAGAGATCAACCTCTCACTGGTTAGATCTGACCATAAACAAATCACTTTGGATATCCACATTCCGCCCCCAGCCCCAGACAAGGAAACCACCGTGAGAAACTTTTCAAAAGCAAACTTCACGTTACTTAAGACTTAATGCTGTCCAAGCTGCAAAATCCTTTACTAATGCATTCTATGGGCACCTACAAGAATGTATGGATCGTGCCATCCCAAGCAAAAACCAAGACTCACTCCTCCAATAAAAGGAAACCAGTCTGGTGGACTCCTGCCATAAACAAGCTATACAATAGAAGGAGGAAAGTAGTACAGAAAAGAGTAAAATCCCAAGAAGGGAAGACATCCCTGATCAGTATCAGTAAGAAACTACGATCCCTCATAAAATCATCCAAGGCGAGCTTTGAAAGAAAAATTTCCAAGGACTCCAAAAATAACCACAAGGCATTCTTTAGCTATGTCAAGAATCTAAGTGTCAATGCTCAGATCTGCTCAGAGTTAGTGCAGAATGGCACAAAATACACTGAACCGACTGATATCGCCAACATCCTGGCAGTTCAGCGCAAACTTCACCCCCCTCTCACCCTCAAAAGGGCGCATAACCATACCAGAAGAATGTAGAGTCCCTGAAATCACAGACACTCAGGTTAAAACAGCCCTCTCTAAAGCCAAAAACACAGCATCAATGGGACCATACGGTGTCCCAGGCTGCGTCCTACACGAGCTCAAAGATGAACTAACCCCTCACCAAAACACACTGTTCAAACTCAGCCTCTCCACAGGCTACGTACCCATACAGTGGTGCACAGCAATGGTTATTCTGCTCCAGAAAGGTGGAGCCACAACAGACCCCGGGAACTATCGCCCTATAACCCTGACTAACTTGGTCTGCAAGGCTATGGAGCACATCATCATGGAACTCATTAACAGAGACATTAGGAACCTCCAAACACTGGACCCTACCCAGTTCGGCTTTATTAATGGCAGATCATGCCTCTTAAACCTGATGGACTTCTTTGAGACAGTTACCAACGCTATAGATGAGGGAAAGGTGGTACACACAGCCTACCTAGACCTTGCTAAGGCCTTCAACACTATTCCCCATTCTGGTACTATAGACAAGCTCACCAGCCTGAACATAAACCCCTACGTCACAAGATGGGTTGCTAACTGGCTCATGGACAGAACCCACATGGTGAGAGTTGCGGGAGCTAGGTCCGACTCTAAACCAGTTACAAGTGGTGTTCCCCAGGACTCAGTCCTAGGACCCCTCCTGTTCGGCATATACTTCTCAGAGGTACATGCAAGCACAGGAAGACTATGGCTAACCAAGTTTACAGACGACTGCAAACTAGAGGCTATAGTTGACTCTCCGGCTGACACAGGCATCCTCCAAAAGGGTCTCAATGAGACGGATACCTGGTGTCAAAATCATGACCTCAAGCTAAATGCCAAAAAGTGCATAGTCATCCCCTTTGGAAAAAACAAAGTACCCACACACTACCACATAGGTGGTAGCCCCATAAATATGGAAGATGTAATAAGAGATCTGGGGACCCAAGTAGATAGTAATCTCACCTTTGATAATCACATTGCCAAAGTGGTTAGAAAATCCTTCTACATGGTCCACCTAATCAAAAAAGGGTTAGCATCCAGATCAAAAGAGGTCATTGTGCCCCTCTACTCATCACTCATCAGACCCATCATAGAGTACAATGCCCCATTTGGGATGTACCTTACAAGACACATGCAACAGCTGGAAAGACCACAGACTTACCTCACCAAGAGGATCACTGACCTCAAACAAATGCCTTATTCAGCTCGACTGAGAAAACTCCACCTGTACTCGGTTGCATACTGCCTACTCAGAGGTGATCTCTGCCTGACATACAAGGCCATGTCCAACCCAGAACTGATGGACATGCTCCATATAAAGAAAACCTCATCCCCTCGAGCCACACTCTCTAGGGATCTAAACCTCACCACAACAATAAATAGGACGTGCTGGAGGGATAGATTCCTGTCCCAGAGGCTTCCCATGCTTTGGAACAAGATCCCAATCTACATTAGGCAGAGCTCCTCACTAACACTCTTCAAAAGAAACCTTGACGAGTGGATGAGAAACAAAGTTTAACTCGGGGATCACTTCAGTGGCTCTGCTGGACAGAGGCACAGGGAACTAATATAAGGGGGTGGTGAAAGCCAACACATTCTGGCTAGGCTTATAAAGGCCTTCAGGCAGATAACCTAGTACCTACCTATGAACCTATAACTGTCATGGAGAACAATCCCAGCACCCTTCTTAGACCAAGAGTGATTAAATAGCAACTGGCCATATGATACCCATTCCACAGAATCTATATACTTCAGAGGTAAGACATTAGTGCATGGTTTCTGCTGAACTGATGAGTGAGTGATGTGATCTAATTTAGAATGAAATACATTTTCCAAATGTCGTGAACACCACCATTGTGGTTGAATGTAAAGAGTGTTGAAGGTTACATAGTGAGAGACAGCATGCTGAGAAAAACAAGAAGAGGTGTTGGGAGGTTGCCATAATGGTTAAGGTATTTAGCTCACAGACACAATGTACAGGGTTTGATTCTCACATGGGGTAACTCGCTAAGCTTAAAATAGCCCAATAAGGGCATTTAGCCTAGTACTAATATATGAACCTATGAGGCAATAAGATGGATCTGAAAGTCAATTGGTAATTAAAAGTGTCTGATAGGATGGCTGACAGACACATTTTTAAAGTTTATATTTAATGGTACTGGAAAAAGTGCTGCTCAAGGCCTGACTGATTGTCAGTCTGTTTTGCCCTCATCGAAGCAGTGATGCAGTTTCATAGTATCAGACAGAATAACTCCACATTTTTTAATTTAAGTGTATCCTCTTTGTGTGTTGATTGTACAATTAGTAGTGCTAATGGGCACTGTCTATTCATTTGCAGGAATGGCATTGCTTTATCTGTGGTAGCCTAGAGTTTTCAAGACAGGTGGACTTTCTTACAAACATGTATCTGCACATACCACATCACCAAAACTCACAATAGGAATATATGGCTGCAAGGGCACACAATCATTATCATATAGCAGGTGTGTTTGGAAAAGTCTGTTGTAATGCAAGCATGCTGTAAATGTCTGCTATAACAAAGGTGTTGCTGTAAAGACCTGAAATAAAGAAGATTCATAGGTTAGTACTAAGCTAGCTGCCCTTGCGAGCCATTTTAAGCTTAGCCAATTATCCCTTGTGAGGCTCAAACCCTGCACCTTGTGCTTGTAAGGCAAACACATTAACCATTAGGCCACCCTCCCAACCTGTTATCAAAAGTCCCAAACAAAATAAATAATTACAGACTTGAGAATCTCCCTCTGTCTTTTTAAGTAAGATCATTGTTTAGCATTTTATGTAGTTATTCACTTATGCCCCTTGGGTGGAGGCCCACTTCTGAGTAAGTTAGCCTGTTGGCTACTTATAGTATACGCATAGGATACTGTAAATCTATCAGGATGACCTCTTCTTCTATGCTCATTTCCAAGTGAAGCATTTTTTTTGTGACAGGCTTTGTAGAGCTTACTGCCTCATACAGATTTGTTGAATGTGACAGTGTTTGGGTTGCTAGTTTTGAGCTCACAGTATAACATAGTTTTATATATTTCTATATATGTATGTGTATATATATATATATACATATATATATGGATTCACTTCATAACCTCGAAATACTGAAATCTCGAATTTCAGTATTTCGAGACTATAAAGTCGAAAAATAAAAACATCGAACCTACAAAATAACGAATTACATAAAACCGAAGCCCACATGAACGAAATTATTCCTCTGAACTAAACTGAACTAAACTACTGAAGTACCCACACCTCATAGGATCGCATATCATAATATCGAAACTATAAAGATACCTTTAATGCACGCAAAACAATATCATCAAGTAATATTCCATAAATAAGATGTCCATTCGTACACTGTATAAACAGAAACTCCAGCTGTACATTCCGTTGCGAAACAATTTCCACGTACATAGTATTTCTTCATACAAGTAAGTGACTCATAATTTGGATCCCATACCATATTCCAATATCTGTACACTAACATAACAATATGTACAGCCATACTATCAAGTTTAGCTGCTGATACTTCTTCCAAATAAAATGTGATGGTACAAGTCATATATGGTAGATTTGCAAATTAGTGCAACCATACTAAAACAAATAGAAACTAAAGGAATCTAAAGTAAAGAAAGATCACCAACACATACAGTGGATATACCGTCCTGTTTACATCTTCAGTAGTCTAGCAATTGACATTAGAAACTGCGTTGTAGAATACGTATCCCTGTTTCGAAGCACATTTTCAAACTGAACATGCCTCTTTACGACATTACGTTGTTTAGGAGAAGGCGGAGCTCCACATGTCATTCTAATATGGAGTTCTTCAACTCTGTCCTGTTCTCTTGCTAACACGGTCATAAGTACTATTAAATCACAAGCTCGATGACCTAGTAGTGCCTTCAATCTGCGATGCCAAGCCTCTACGCTATTCTGCGTACGAGGCAAAAATAGTGTATTCAATTCACACACATTCCAAAACAATACTGGAAAGAGTGGAGGGAAACGGGAACATCCTGTACTTCTAGTACAAAACTTCCTTAACTTTCCTAAAATGTACCAGTCTGAAAAGTACTGCAACAACAGTCTCCCTTCTACAGGAAATATTTCTCTCACTTCCTTGAAACTTGCCATAACATCACTTTCAGGTACAAATGGTAAAGCAACTAAGCACTTTACATGAAGTTGAAAGTTCATATCCATATTATATAAATGTGAGAGACCTAACTGTTGCACCTTCCTCCAAATATTCTGCCCAAAGTGAAAGAGGCATCCCTTTGAGACAACACCTTGCAAATTCAAATGCACACTACGTTTTGCAGCAATTTCAAAATCACTTAATATGTACTTTAGACTTAATTGTAATCCTTCCTTATCTAGGAGATATAAGACACATTGTCACATAAAGTTGTACAACTTTAATGTCTTTCTTGTCATTAAACAGAACAGTAAAGGGACACTTTTTTGAAACCCACCATAATGTACTAGTCCATGGATGCTATATAACTGTCGACACATAATCCCCTTATAGAAATATGTGCCATCTACTAACCAAATAGTAGCAGTGCTTAGATCACACAAGTTTTGCTGTGTGGTAAAGACAACTACAGTCGTGTCACTACTGGTATCACACATTTTAGTAGTTATGAAAGGTCCACTCTTAGTTGGGTAGTCACATATGTTTATATCACTTATACAACAAATCTTGTCTCTTGTACTATTTTTTCTACGAAGTCTACCTACGTGCTGAATGAGAGTTTTACGAGTGGGAAGACTAGGCGTTACATCAGCAGAAGTTGACGCCAATACATCTTCAACTACAATACATGGGTTATCACGAGAAATAGAACGTGTTCTTATCTCATCGCATACCCTGTACTTTTCTGTCTCAGTCGGATCACCTCCATGTGAGTGCTGCACCGTCTTGATCAACTTCTCACCATCCGGAACACTAACGGTTATAGCTCTACCTTTGCACTTCATACACTGTTTCCACTTGCAGCACCAGTATGACTTCTCATTAACTATTCTCTCACGATGCAAGACAAAACCTTCCTGGATCAAAATAGACTTTCCCTTTTGTGAACTTATTGTGTTGTATACCGCTCCTAAAGTACCTGGAGAAGTTAGACTTGACTTATCCATTGCATCCATTACTTAATTTTACAATAGCACATTACAAGTGGCGTTCGACATTTTCATGAATATATAAACTATCGACATTTCAAATTTCGCACTTTTTTTAAGCGATATTTTGAATGTTCGACTTTATAGTCTCGAGATACTGAAATTCGAAATTTCAGTATTTCGAGGTTATGAAGTGAATCCATATATATATATATATATATATATATATATATATATATATATATATATATATATATATATAAAAACATAATTATCAAGTTATCAAGGCTGTCTGGCATTATGTTGCTATTATGTACTGCCTTTCTCATTCTTTTTGACTGCCAGAAAAGGAGTAAGAATTCCACTTGACCCCCTCCCCCACCAAAATAATCAGGTGATATTCTACGTGTTTCACTGCTGCAGTCATCACACTTGGGTTATCTGCCTGCAGGTAGCCCTCAGTCGGCCCGAATACCAGTGACTTAGTATTTCTGCGTCGGATGGTGTCGCTCCAGGACTGACGATAGGTCATTAGGGGTATAAAAACAGGCAGCCGACGCCATTACATCAGTTTTTCTTGCTGGGGAACCCGAAGGAGAAGCAGTTTGCACGAGTGCCGGTTGGCCGCTGAGTTTTCGTTTACAAATTGAATCATCCTGAAGCCTTCTAAAGCTAAATACCCTGTTGAGGATCCTTTTTTCTTGCTCTAACCGATGTCAGAAAAAGTTAACAATTGTCTTGCCTGTGGAAAGTAAATACCACACCGAGATTTCCATTCTTACTGCGTCACCTGTTTAGGCCCAGACCACGACGTACCTTGCTGTCGGTTTTGTGCCTTGTTCAATGCCTGAACTATTCATTGTCAGGCCCTTATTGTCGCTAAATACTTTCATTCTCAATCTCCGTATTCCGACTACCGATATTCTGAAAAAATGTAAGGATAAAGACAGAGATAGACCGCACATGTCCAAAGCTGACGACGACGCTTCAGTTAAGCTAGTCGCCAGTTCACTGGTACTCAGTGAGGCAGTTTCGCAGCTCCTGATGCCTGCTTCAATGGATTCGCAGGCCTTTACTGAGACCCGTTCGGAGTCAGGTATGCAGCGAGACTCTTCTTCGACTATGGAACCTGCAGATGTCTCTACCTTGGATGGGTCCGGAGCCGCTGAGCAGGCACTGGCTTCTGATTAAGTTCTTCACACTACCGATGTTCGACACAAACCGACGACTTCTTCCCGTCTTCAGTTCTAAAACTACCAAGTTTCTAAGGGCAAGAGTACATGCCACGCCTAGAAAACCGACGACCAAAGTGCATGCACCTGCTCCCTTGCCACAACATCAAATGCTTAAAATGGAAGACGACCTTATTATGTTGATTAGGGGAAGTCAGCCTTCCCCTGCTAAGAGAAAAAGAGACCAGTCCCCAACAGCTTCAATAGACCAAGAGTCCGACGACTCTTGAGGTATCTGATTATGAAGACATGCCCTTATCTGTTTATGAGGATTCAGATGCAGAGGAATCCATTCCCTCTGCCTCTCCTCCAGAACACTTTTCTTTTGGTGAAACCTTACATACTTTAACAGAGCATTTCCACTGGGAATGCCACGACTATCCTCAGTCCAAAAAGAGACTCAGAGAATTTCTAGATTTGCCACAACATAGGTCTTTAGCAATAGCCCCAGTCCTGGAAGTTGTGGATGATGTATTTATGGAATCCAGTCTTACTCCTGATATTTTACCCTCTGCTCCTAGGAAACCAGACAGGTACTACAGAGTAACTGACTTTCACAAATTCCATCTCAGAAATCCTACTGCTGACCCAGAGGTCATTTCCCAGGGGCCTAAAGGTATCAAAGCAACTACAGCTAAGAATCCCACCCCTTTGGACAGGGATTCCAGAGCTTTGGACAGATGGGGTAAGAAAGTATATACCTCTGCAACTCTCACCATTAGGGCTTTGAATTGTCAGTTTCACATGCTGAAGAACCAACAACATATTATGGAACTTATTAAGCAAAAAATAGCAACCTTTACAGACTGTGCAGAAAATAAAGAATTGCAAGAGCTTATGCATTCTGCAAGCCAAGTCAGCAAGCATGCATTGCAGCTTGGCTTTGATGCCCTGGAAGCATCTTGCAAGGCAGCAGTCACTGGTTCTGTACTGAGAAGGCATGCTTCACTTAAGGAACAGACCTTGCCAGACTATGTCAAATCAAAGTTATTAGACACTCCTTTGAACAAGGACAATCTGTTTGGCACCAAAGCAGAAGAGGCTCTTAAAAAGATGGAAGAAAAAGCTAAATCTATGCAGACAGTCAAAGAATTCTTACAGGTGCAGCTCTTAGATTCAGTAGGCATTTCCCCTCGAAACATTGGTCCTTTCCAGCCCCCTCAAAGCCATCTCAAACTAGACCCAGTGGAAACAGGCCCCCCAGGCTACAGTCTCAGGGTATGCAGAGATCTAAGCAGTGGAGTGCCTCCTCCTCCTCCAAAGCAGGGAGTGCTAAGCCACCCCCTTATGGAAAGAATTCACAATGACTTCTCTACTCCACTCCCCACCTCTGCCCAACTGCTTGTGCCCTTAGGAGGAAAACTTGCCTTCATGCAAAAAAACAGATGTCCATCACCAAAGACTGATGGGTCCTCAACATTGTATCCCAGGGGTACAAATTTTACTTCCACTCTGCCAACCTGAAAAGGGTTCCCAGACCTTCCTCCAAACCAGTGGGCAGAGGCACAAAACCAAGTTCTATCCCTGCTCTCTATCAGGGCAATTCAACCTGTTCCTTCAGAACAGATAGGTCAAGGATTCTATTCCAGACTTTTCCTGGTACCCAGAAAAGAGGGCTCTTGGCACCCAATCCTAGATCTTTCAATTATCAACACCTTCCTGGTGGTACCAAAATTCAAAATGCTCACCCTGCAGCAGCTTCTACTTATGCTAGCCAAAGATGCCTCGTTAGTCATCCTGGACTTAAAAGAAGCCTATCTGCACATCCCTATAAGGGAGTCATGCAGGAAATATCTATGTTTCAGTGCCAGATCTATGCATTATCAGTTCTCTGCACTTCCCTTTGGCTTATCCACTGCTCTGAGAGTATTCACAAAATGCCTGGCTCCATCCATTGCTTACTACAGGCAGAGAAATATCCAAATTTACCTGTACTTGGACGACTGCCTGATTCAGGCGGACAGTCAGGAAATGCTGTTGCAGTACCTGACATTTGTAAAAAACCTTCTCATATCCCTGAGGTATACCATCAACGAAAAGAAATCAGAACTAGTCCCCAGTCAAAAGATTGTATTCCTGGGAGCAAGCTTGGACACAGCATCCCAGATGGCATTCCTCACTTAAAATCTGACAGACTATTTTACTCAAATGGCCACCAGAACCCAGCTATCTGCAAGGAAAATCCTGCAAGCCTTAGGGTTCATAGCCTCATGCATCCTACTAATTCCATATGCCAGATTGCATATGAGGAAACTTCAATGGTACTTAAAAAAGTCTTTGGTGCCAACATTCTCAGGACCTGGAAACCGTCATTCCTATCATACCCTGTCTAAGGACAGAGTTTCTTTGGTAGGCAGCAGCATGCAACCACAACAAGGGACTGCCCTTTACTCACCCCCACGCTGCCCAGACCCTAACCACAGATGCAGCAGACTATGCCTGGAGAGCACACATGGATGGCAAATGCATTCAGGGCCACTGGAGCCCAAGTCAAATTCATCTGCACATCAACCAGAAAGAGATGCTAGCTGTGCAGCACACTCTGACAGCTTTCAGATACCTACTCTCACCAGGACACCTGCTAATAAAAACAGACAACACCACAGTTATGTGGTACATCAACAAGCAGGGGGGAGCCCACTCTACAGGCTAGCCATGGCCCTGTGGAACACAGCCTTGGACATGCAAGTCCATCTGCAAGCTCAATTCCTGCCAGGCAAACAAAACTCACTGGCAGACGACTTAAGCAGAAATCTCCTAGACCCACACGAGTGGCAATTAGAGGTCAGCACCTTCAACCTTCTGATTCAGAAATGGGGGACCCCAGAGGTGGATCTCTTTGCCTCCTCCTGCAACCACCAGCTCAGCAAATTCTGCACCAGGAATCATCACAGCATGGCCTGGATGCCCTATCTTTTCAGTGGGTAAATCTCTCAATCTATGCCTTTCCCCCTCTGCCCCTTCTCTCAAGAGTATTACACAAGATAAGACAGGACAGACCAAGGACAATTCTGATTGCCCCGGGGCAGGCCATGCCAGCACTGGTACCCACTCCTGCACAGCCTGTCACCAGTGTCATCCTGGCACCTACACCAGAACCCAACCCTACTCTCTCAACAGGAGGGACAGATTTTGCATCCACAAATGCAAACCCTAAATCTTGCAGCCTGACTTATTCCTTGAATTCTCCCCCAGCAATCCTAAGCAAGCAGGTGCTGGATGTCCTTCTTGAAGCCAGAAGACCCAGTACAAGAAGATCCTATGCTAATAAGTGGAAAAGGTACTGCTCCTGGATTCAAGCTAAAGGAGAGGACACAACTCTGCCCTCCCTGCCTCTAATGCTGGATTATTTAGCAGATCTACTCCACAAAGGCCTGTCCTTCTCCTCCATTAAGATACATGCTTCAGCCATTTCGGCTCATTACAACACTGAGCCACCTCTGTTCTCGCACCCTCTTATCAAACAGTTCCTGAGAGGGACAAACAACTTAAGGCTGCCAAGGAGAGCACCCACCCCTGCTTGGGACCTTAACATTATACTGGAAAAGCTCACACTTTCCCCCTTTGAACCTGCAACGTCAGCAGAGTTACAATTCCTCCCTTGGAAAACAGCCTTGCTTCTGGCCATCACTTCAGCTAGAAGAGTGTCTGAGCTACTAGCACTGATGGCTGTGGAACTCTTCATTATTTTCCATGCTGACAGGGTTTCCCTCAGGACTAACCCTTCCCTTATGCCTAAAGTGGTGTCCGGTGTGGCTCTCAACCAATTCATCCATTTGCCAACCTTCTTCCCTAATCCTCAAAATAAAGGGGAAAGGATCCTGCACTGCTTGGACGTGTACAGACAGCTCAGATTCTACCTGGATAGGACTAAGCCCTTCAGAAAATCTGACCAGTTACTAATCAGCTTTGCAACAGGGGCAGAGGGCAAGGCCATTTCAAAACAAACAATTTCCAAATGGATAGCACACTGCGTCCATTTCTGCTACAAGCACCATGGGAAACCAACCCCTCAGGGGGATCAGAACACATCCCACTAGGGCAACATCTACCTCTACGGCATTTCTCAGGGGAGTCCCTAACAGGGACATCCCGGAAGCTGCTACCTGGAATTCTGTACACACCTTCACCAAGCATTACTACCTGCCTATCTTTTCCAAATCCAGGGCAGGTTTTGCAACAGCAGTCCTGAAAGGCATACTAGCCAGCCCTAACTCTTCCTGACTGCTTCCACCCTTCTTCAGCTTTGGGAATCTACCCAGGTGTGATGACTGCAACAGTGAAACATGAAGAACATAGTACAGTTGTGTACACTTACCATAAATGTAGATGTTTGAGTGTATTCACTGTTGCAGTCCTGGTTTCCCTCCCTCCAGCTCCCTGGTTTCTCTCTCTCTCTCTCTCTCCCTTTTCTATGGCTATTACTCACCCCTCAGGGGTATTGGTATTTACTTTTTTTACATAACTTAGCTCCCTATTTGGGGGGCTCCTGAAATTTGGGGCAAGAAAAACTTATGTAATAGTGCCGGCTTGCTGTTTTCACACCCCTGACGACCTGACGTCAGTCCTGAAACGACAGCATCCAATGCAGAAATACTAAGTCTCTGGTATTTGGGCCGACTGAGGGCTACCTGCAGGCAGATAACCCAAGTGTGATGACTGCAACAGTGAATACACTTGAATATCTACATTTATGGTAAGTATACACAACTGTACTTTGCCTTGCATACCTCTGTCTTGTAGGTTTCATGTAAAATATTAATGAAGACAACAAGATTCATTTTGCAAATGATCTTGTTTGTTTCACGCATAGTTTGTACAGTGGTATGCTCTATACTGAATGCCAAACAGGAATTGTCTTTGATGACATTTACTCTACTTTGCCTGGTAACCCTGAGGATTTGTCCTATTTTCAATAGTCCATCTCAGTTGTAAGGGGACATCCTTCTGGACTGCCTTTGAAGTTCCATGATGACATGATGAAGATGTTTATCTAGCTCTCTTGCTTTTCCTGAAGTACTCCATTAATGGTAGCCAAGTGTAAGCCCATATAGCAGGAGTGGCCATGCTTTAATAATCAACCTGAAGGGGAGATTTCAGGTAAGGAATAAATCAGGTGGCAAAGTTCTGTGAGACACCCCATACAATCATCTGTAAGGCTGGTTAGAACACTGTTGATGTTACTGTTTCTCTTTAGCCAGTGGACCACAGCAGTTTCAACCAGTCAGATTCCCCCACCTGATTTAAAAATGATGTATTTCACTTTATTATTCCAGTAGAATGAAGCACACGCCAGCCCACGTCAAAAGACACTTTTCAAGTTTCCACAGTCATACCATACTGGGTACCCAGTGTGGGAACAGATATAAACGTCATGACAATGTTTCTATATCTTGAGAAAATGCAGACCTAATATCCAAAAAATTAATTTTGCATTGCTTCTGACAAATTCTGGCCAAAAGGAGAAGACACTCTGATCTATATGATGGCAAAACTTTGGGAAGTTAGATTTTCAAACTGTCTAGCCACTTAACATGTTTTGGATACTATACCTTTTGGCGGGTTCTTTGCGGGTACACACCAACCTGGTTGATATGAATTTTGATCAACATTGCCAACTTCCTCAGAAACATCACTGTCTTTCCCATTGCATATAAAATCATGTTTTGTTAGTTCAGACAATATGCCCTTAGGCAGAAGTACAGCATGTTCCACAATGAGGCAGGAGGCAGTCTGATCAGTTCCTGATTCAATATAAAGATTGTCTACATGTGACATGACAAGAAACACTTTTGTTCCTGCAATATCAACCAGGTTTAAAACTTTCAAGTTATATCAGTTCCTGTTTCTTCCTGTAGTTTTGCCAGTATTTTGCACCCCTTTTTCTTGATCTACAAATCTTAACAACCTGAGGTTTTTTTTTCTTTTTAGACTGAAAATACTACCTAGCTGCTTCACTCCATCAGTATGAGTCTCTTTCATACTCACTTTAAAATTCTCCATTTAATTTCCATTTTCTGAGTTCTTTGGTATAATTTCCAATGCTCTCACCTCATTAGTCATTTTTACTGACTGATCCTCTTTATTTCAGCCCTGATATTGTGTAGTACCGCAGTGCTTCACAAACACTAATGTCAATGACGTCTCAGAGTCCTTTCCACTCTATACTGTCAGCACGTTTGCCGTACACCTTGTCTTCCATTTCAAACTTTTCACCTGAAGTGAAATTTCTGTTGTTGTTTGTCTTTCGGCTTTCCCCGGTTAGGGGTCGCCACAGCGGAACTCCGGTCCACTAATGACTGTCAGTAGATTTTTACGTGAAATTTCTGTAATGTTCGACAAATTCTGTCTGAACTTTCAGTCTCAATAAATGCCTTAATGCCTGTAATGCTGAAATTATTTTCTTCCACTGCCATGCTCCTTGAGGTTCCTGATGGCCAGGCAACCTGTCATCAAAACAGAAAGGAGACTTAGAGTCTGATCAAGTACAAGTTGATATACACTGTAGCTACAAGAAGTCTGAATAATATTTTTTGCTATAAGATCCTAGTCTAATGATATTTTCCAGTCACATCCACTACTAGCCTTTACGTTTAACAATATTTCTGTTAAAGTCTAATTTTGTCCTCTAGAAGCCCAGTGCTAAAAGGACTATACATCGCCATGGCCATAGTTTCAATACTGATGCTTTCTGTCAAATGTCTAATTTTGTCATTGTTAAATTCCTCACCATTTGATACTGAATAATTTCAGAGTAGGACCAGACTTACAGCTATCCAACAATTAATACATTTTTTTACAATTTCTGATTTTTTGTGTGCGTGCTTATTAATACTTACAGCATTGAATTGTGTTTGTCAGTGACATGAAGGTACCACATAAAAGGATTACGTTCCACAGCAACTGCCTGATCATATTCAGAGGCAAGATAAATGACAACAATGAGGACTGGTTTGGATCTGCTATGCTTCAGCCAAGTCTCACAATTGTCAACAGTCTGTTTCAAGACAGAAACACATAAATGATCTTTTTTTATGAACTACAAAACAGTTTCAGCCATCTGTCTACATAAGCATACCCAAACTGATAATACAGCTTCTTTACAACTTTTTGCTTCTGCTCCATGTTCACATTTTCTGAAACTGTGAAGACTTTTTTCTCACAATGACAGTGTAGACAGTTGATTCCATGATTAGGACTGCTTTTGTCCGCTTTAAGGATGTCATTCTTGGCAACAAACGTGTCTCAGAAGGAACTACTTCTGTTTCAGTATCACGCTTAACTTGTCCTATTTTTGCTGGCAAAATCTCTTGGTGAAGCACATTACTTGAAAGCACCACTGCTAGGCATTTCAGGATTTAATAACTTATCCACCTCACTTTGATTCTTTTTACTAATAAAGCTGTTTAACCATACTTCTCCACAAGCTGTGCATGTGCATGCAGTTCCACTCATTGTTAAACTAAAAGATTCTTCTACAAAAATCTCTGCATTAGAAGGTGTCACTTTAGCAGCAAAGTTATGCTAGATTATTATTTTTCTTCAGATATTTAGCTTTCTTCAGTTATCTTAATATGTTCACCTCAGTTTAAACAGCCTTTAGTCTAGTGATAGCTGCTTTGACATATTGCACATCTGGATCTCATGCCATATTTATCTAGCTGATATGTGCCAAGTAACAGCAATCTCATTGAATTATTCTGACTGCACAACTTGCTTTTTCATTTCTGCTCTGCAAAGTATGCAGGATTATTACCCATATTAATGCTTGATGAAATGACTCATGCCTTTTCTCTAGAAACACACTTTATCGCTAATTTCACTGAGGCAAAAGCAACTTCAGTACATGCTTTTTATGCTAAATATCTTTACATTTTAGCATGCTGTATCTAACATCTTAAAAGCAAGCACTGTATTTGGGAGAACCATATTATATTTATGCATTTTACTGTATCTCTGCTTAAAATCAATTTTTGTAAACTGCTATAGAAACTGGACTGTCTCTAGTAATCTGAACAGAGTTAGAGTATGTCTCTTAAATTGGAACATTTTCCTCTTTGAGAAACATATTATCAAGTCTCATTATTAAAGTGGACATTTCTTTGTCCATGTTCAAATCTTCTGTTGAAATTTGCATGTCAATGTATTTCACTCTCCTAGTAGGCAACAGTGGAACTGCTTTCAATTTTACACCTCTGTAACCCAAGCCCAAACCTTAATCTCATTTTCCAGTTTTCATAAAGTTTGCTTTCTTTCTAAAGGAGGAATCATGTCCTGCTACAAGTGAAAATGTTGCACAAACAAATATAGACGTTCTTCATGTTTCACTGTTGCAGTTATCACACTTGGGTTATCTGCCTGCAGGTAGCCCTCAGTCGGCCTGAATACCAGAGTCTTGGGATTTCTGCGTCGGATGCTGTCGCTTCATCCATGACGTCAGGTTGTCAGGGGTATAAAACTTGCAGCCGAAACCATTACATCAGCTTTTCTTGCCGTGCGGGAGCCCGAAGCAGAAGTAGTTCACAAGTGCTGGTCGGCAGCTACCTGAAATTTTCATTTTTGGAGTTTCAAACCTGAAGTCTTCTAAAGCTAAGTACCCCATTGGGGATCCTTTTTTCTTGCTCTAACTGATGTCAGAAAAAGTTAACAATTGTCTTGCCAGTGGAAAACAAATACCTCACAGAGATTTTCATCCTTACTGTGTCACCTGTTTAGGCCCAGACCACAACATCCCTCACTGTCAGTTTTGTGCCTTGTTCAACGCCCGAACTATTCGTCGTCAGGCTATTTTTGTTTCTAAATTCTTTCGCTCTCGTTCCCCGTATTCCAAAATGGCTTCGGTAAGCCATCCGACTACCGATCTTCCGAAAAAATACAAAAATAAAGACAGAGACAGACCGCATAGGTCTAAAACAGCCGACAACGCTTCCGTTAAGCTAGTCGCCAGTCTGCCGGTACTCAGTGAGGTGCTTTTGCAGCCCCTGTTACCCACTTCAACAGATTCACAGGCCTCTACTGAGACCCTTTCGGAGTCCGGTATGCCGCGAGATGCTTCTTCGACTATGGAACCTGCAGATGTCTCTACCTTGGATGGGTCCACAGCCACTGTGCAGGCACCGGCTTCTAAGGGTGCATTCAGACCTTCTGATGTTCGTATCAAACCGACTACTTTGTTAATGATTAAATCTACCGAATTTCTCAGGCCCAGAGTTCGCACTACGCCTAGGAAAATGATGACCAAAACACATTCTCAAGCCCCCATGCCACAGAAACAAATGCTTAAAATGGCTGAAGACCTTATTACTTTAATTAGGGGAAGCCAGCCTTCCCCCTCTAAAAGACAAAGAATTGATTTTCCTTCTGATTCTTCAGACCATGAGTCTGATGACTCTGACCCCTGTGATAACCAGTACATACATACCCTTATCTACCTATGAGGACTCAGATGCAGAGGATTCAATTCCCGCAGCCCCCCCCCCCAGAGGACCTTTCTTTCGGTGAAACCTTGCATACCCTAAGAGAGCATTTCCACTGGGAATGCCAGAACTACCCACAGTCCAAAAAGAGACTCAGGGAATTTTTAGACTTGCCTCAGCATATGCCTCTAGCTATTCCCCCTGTCCTGGATATTGTAGAGGATGTCTTCATGGAATCCAGCCTTACCCCTGATACTTTACCACCTGCTCCTAGAAAGCCTGACAGATACTACAGAGTACCTGACTCTCACAAATTTCTTTTTAAAAATCCCACTGTGGATCCAGAGACCATTTCTCAGGGACCTAAAGGTATTAAGGCTTCTACAGCCAAAAACCAGGGATTCTAGGGCTTTAGACAGATGAGGCAAGAAGGTTTATACCTTAGCAACTCTTGCCATCAGGGCTTTAAATTGCCAGTTTCACATGTTGAAGTACCAACAGCATATTATTGATCTAATTAAACAAAAAAATGTTGCTGATTCCTGATTGTGTAGAAAGTAAGGACTTACAAGACTTAATGCATTCTGCAAACCAAGTTGGTAAACATACTTTGCAGTTTGGGTTTGATGCCTTAGAAGCATCTTGCAGGGCTGCTGTCACTGGGTCTGTTCTTAGAAGGCATGCTTGGCTGAAGAAACAAATTTTGCCAGACCATATCAAGGCAAAATTACTTTATGCTCCATTAAACCAAGAATGTTTGTTTGGCTCCAAAGCAGAAGAAGTTCTTAAAAAGATGGAGGAAAACTCTAAATCCATGCAAACTGTTAAAGATTTCTTACAGGTACAGCCACCTAGATTCAGTAGGCACTGGCCTTCAAAAAAATGGTCCTTTCCAGTCCCTTCCAGACCTTCTCAGCCCAAACCCAGGGGCAACAGACCACAAAGACTACAGTCTCAGAGTATGCACAGATCTAAACAATGGAGTGCTCCCTCTTCAAAAACTGGGAGTGGTAAGCCACCCCCTATGGAAAAAGTTTACAATGACTTGTCCTTAATCCTTCCCAGCCATGCCCAAGTACTTGCACCCCTAGGAGGAAAACTCGCCCTGCATGCAAAAAACTGGGAGTATATTACCCATGACTGATGGGTCTTAAACAATGTATCCCAGGGATACAGATTCTATTTCCACTCTCTGCCAACCCCAAATGGATTGCCAGACCTTCCTGCAAACCAGTGAACTCTTGGCTCCCTATTCTGGATCTGTCATCCCTAAACACCTTCCTTGTAGTACCAAAATTCAAATTGCTTACACTCCAGCAGCTCCTTCCTATGCTAGCCAAGGACTCCTGGCTAGTCATCCTAGACTTAAAAGTAGCTTATCTGCACATCCCCACAAAGGAATCTTGCAGGAAATATCTAAGTTTCAGGGCAGGCTCTATGCACTATCAGTTCTCTGCACTTCCCTTTGGCTTATCTGCTGCACCCAGGGTGTTCACAAAGTGCCTGCCTCTTGCCATTGCTTAATGCAGGCAGAGAAATATTCAAATTTACCCATACTTGGACGATTGCCTGATTCAGGCGGACAGTCAGGAATTGCTACTTCAGCACCTGACATTTGTAAAGAGACTCCTAACTTCTCTGGGGTATACCATCAACGAAAAGAAATCACATCTGGTACCCAGCCAAAAGATTGTATTCCTGGGAGCAAGCTTGAATGCAACTTCCCAGATGGCATTCCTCACTCCAGAAAAGCAGGTTTATTTGACAACTTATTTCAAACTACTGGCCACCCAAACCCAGCTATCTGCAAGAAAAATACTGCAAGCCCTAGGGTTTATGGCCTCATGTATTCTACTGATTCCGTATGCAAGACTGCATATGAGGAAACTTCAATGGTACTTAAAAAGTCTCTGGTGTCAACATTCCCAAGACCTAGAAACAGTGATTCCTATCATTCCCTGCCTAAGGACAGAGTTCCTTTGGTGGGCAGAGGCTTGCAACCACAACAAGGGACTCCCTTTCTCACAACCCCCCGCTGTCCAAACTCTGACAACAGACGCATCAGACTATGCATGGGGGGCTCACATGGCAGGCAAATGCATTCAAGGCAAATGGAGCCCAGGACAAATTCACCTGCATATCAATCAAAAAGAAATGTTAGCTGTACAGAATGCGCTCACAGCCTTCAAATACCTTATCCTGCCAGGACAACTCCTGATAAAGACAGACAACACCACAGTTATGTGGTACATAAACAAGCAGGGGGGAACTCACTCCTACCCACTCTGCAGGTTAGCCATTGCTCTGTGGAACACAGCCTTAAGCAACCAAGTGCACTTGCAAGCTCAATTCCTGACAGGCAAACAAAATTCACTGGCAGACGACTGAGCAGAAATCTAATGGACCCACATGAGTGGAAACTGGAACCAAACTTATTCAAACTTCTAATACACAGGTGGGGGATACCAGAGGTGGACCTCTTTGTGCCCCCCTAAAACCATCAACTAAACAAATTTTGCACCAGAATTCCCCACAGCCAAGTTTGGAAAGTGGATGCCCTATCCTTCACAGGGGAAAACCTCTCAATCTATGCCTTTGCCCCCTCTGCCCCTCCTTCCAAGAGTAATCCTCAAGATCAAACAGGACAGGTCAAAGGCAATCCTTAATGCATCAGACTGGCCATGCCTATGCAGTCTGACAGCAGTGCCACCCTGGCACCTACATCAGCAGGAGGGACAGATTTTGAATCCTCAGCTGCAAACCCTGAACCTGGCAGCCTGGCTTATTCCCTGAATACATCACCAGCAACCTTCAGCAAACAGGTGCTGGTTGTTATGCTTGAGGCCAGGAGGCCCAGTACTAGGAAATCCTATTCAAAAAAGTGGAATAGATATTGTTCTTGGAGCCAGTCTCAAGGGAATGACACAGCTGTGCCCTCCTTGCCTCAAATCCTAGATTACTTAGCAGAGCTGCTCCACAAAGGCCTATCCTTCTCATCAATTAAGATTCATGCCTCTGCCATCTCAGCTCATTACAATACTGAGCCACCCCTCTTCTGTCACCCTATGA
The DNA here is from genome assembly GCF_019279795.1 of Protopterus annectens. NCBI lineage: Eukaryota > Metazoa > Chordata > Ceratodontiformes > Protopteridae > Protopterus > Protopterus annectens. Next base: position 1,842,578,963 of record NC_056731.1, read on the forward strand.
TCAAACAGCTCCTAAGAGGAGCTAACAATTTAAGACCCCAAGGAGAGCTCCCACTCCTGCCTGGGACCTTAACTTGGGTCTATATTAGAAGCTCGAAGGTGTACTTACCCGAATACGTAAACGCCGAAACGTCTTCATCGAACCATGAAAACATCGATCGTCTTGAAGCGCGAAATCCAAAACGTCGAATCATCATGGTTGGCCCTTCTGCGGTATAGCTCTGTAAGGTAAGTGTGCGATAGTTACGGATCTTATGGTTAGGGTGCGGGTTAAGGTAAGTGCATAGATGGTAGTGTATGTGAGATTTAGTGTAAGGTTAGAAGTAGGGTTTTGTTAAGTCTATGTGTGTGGATTATTTAGTTTGTTTGGGTATAGCTTCTTACGGTAAGTGTGCGATAGTTACAAACCTTAGGGTTAGGGTGCAGGTTAAGGTAAGTGCATACATGGTGGTATTTGCAAGATTTAATGTAGGGTTAGAAGTAGGGTTTAGTTTAGGGTTAGAAGCAGGGTTTTGGTTAGTGTATGTATGTGGTTTATTTAGTTTGTTTGGGTAGGTAGTATGTAGCGGGCGGTGAGATGGGACAACTATGACAGTTCGAGTTTTTGAATTTCGCGGTTTAGGGCGTTTGGTGTATTTACGGTTCGCGGAATATGTGTCAGCATTTTAATATTTGGTGACTAGGGCTTTCGCAATTTTAATACAGACCCCCTTAACTTTGTACTAGAGAAGCTCACGCTTCCCCCTTTTGAGCCTGCTGTTACAGCAGAGTTAAAATTCCTCTCTTGGAAAACAGCCTTACTGCTCGCCATCACTTCAGCAAGAAGAGTGTCTGAGTTACAGGCCCTTATGGCTGTGGAACCCTTCATTATCTTCCATGCGGACAGGGTTTCCCTCAGGACTAACCCATCTTTTATGCCCAAGATGGTATCCAGTGTGGCTTTAAATCAATCCATCCATTTGCCAACCTTTTTTCCTAATCCTCAGAATAAAGGGGAAAGGATCCTGCACTCCTTGGATGTGCACAGACAGCTCAGGTTCTACCTTGACAGGACTAAACCTTTCAGAAAATCTGACCAGCTGCTAGTCAGCTTTGCTACAGAGGCAGAGGGCAAGGCCATTTTGAAACAAACCATTTCTAAATGGATAGCACACTGCATCCATTTCTGCTACAAACACCATGGAAAACCTACCCCACAGGGGATCAGGCCTCATTCCACTAGGACTACCTCAACCTCTGCAGCTTTTCTCAGGGGAGTCCCTACTAGGGACATCCTGGAAGCTGCAACCTACAGTTCTGTACACACCTTCACCAAGCATTACCACTTACCTATCTTTTCTAAATCCAGAGATGGATTTGCCACAGCAGTCTTACAAGGCCTGATAGACAGCCCTACTACTTCTTGACGGCCTCCACCCTTCCTCAGCTTTGGGAATCAACCCAAGTGTGATGACTGCAACAGTGAAACATGAATAACATAGTACAGTTGTGTACACTTACCATAAATGTAGATGTTCAAGTGTATTCACTGTTGCAGTCCTGGTTACACTCCCTCCAGCCCCTGTCTTTCTATACTTTCTACCTACCCTCTTTTTTGCCCATATCTTATGGAAATGGTATTTACTTTTTACTGGAGGTGTTCCACACCATTTGATTGCTTCCAATTTTGGGGGCTCCTGACATCTGGGACAAGAAAAACTGATGTAATGGCATCGGCTGCATGTTTTATACCCCTGACGACCTGACGTCATGGATGAGGCGACATCATCTGATGCAGACATTACAAGACTCTGGTATTTGGGCCGACTGAGGGCTACCTGCAGGCAGATAACCCAAGTGTGATGACTGCAACAGTGAATACACTCGAACATCTACATTTATGGTAAATGTACAAAACTGTACTTTTTGATGACACTTGAAATGTATTATATTGCAAACATCAATCAATTTACACAAGCCACACCTCCAAGGCTCACACTAAGAATGTGCCCTGGCAAGAACATGCAATCACTGCCACAAAGTAGGTACTGTTGTAAAATTCTGCCATAAAACAGGTGCTGTAAATGTCTGCGGTACATCAGATGCTGCTGTAAAGATCTGTCAAAAAGCTACTGCTATAAAAGACTTAAACAAATAAAGAAAAAAGGTAGCACTCTTTCCTCTGGTGAGAAAATCACAGATCCTGAAAGCTTGCTTGAAACGTCAGTGTCAATGTTGAAGGATATGATGCGGTCTAAGTACAAGTCCAAATATTTAAACTGCTACACACCTTCACTGTTGCACCTACAGATGGTTCAACAGCCCAGTTTTACAACACTCAGTTAAGCTTTGGTGGAGTTCTAAAGTAACTTATTTTGTTTTACTTTAAATTATGTGCATCTCACTCTTTGAAAATTCATGTTGAATGCTTGAAAGGTCTTGGCTGAGAATGGACTTTATGAGGCTAGGGGAGTGATCAGTACTTAATATAGCCACATTATCCACATATAGAAAGGACTAGATTTTAGGATTATGAACAGCCAGTCTTAAAGTGTTAATAATGAGTAAGAAAAAGAGGGGTCCCAAAAGTGATCCTTGTGATTATGCTGAAGGTATCTGTAATATGTTCATATGGTAAAAAAACAAGAGTAGGTCCATTAAGGATTAGGTAGATAACATGGTTGGGCTTTAGACCCCAAATTAAAAACAAAACACACACACTCACAAATATGTGTTAACCAGAATCAAGTGCTGATCCTGGTTGACTACTTAAAGGCTCATCTCAGGACATACAGCAATAAAATCATTCATAGAGATTGTTTTTTTAAGTTACATTAGTTTAGCCTTTAAACTCTGCTTACAAATAATGTATATAAGAGTTATAGAGAAACTTTTCATATGACCTATAGAGATGAGATGAGAGTGAAGAGAGTGATACACAAGGTTTTATGCTATTTTAAATGTTTATTCCTTTGTTTGAAAGAAAGAGATCGAAAAGACCAACAACCAGAGAAGGAAAAATAGTTTTTCCATTTTATTATCTCTTTGAGAAGTATTTATGCCAAGATGGATGAAAGTTTTCCTCAGAAGAGATGTTACAGAACAAGTTGTAACATTGTTTTTAAAGCATTTGTAGGAGACATTTTTGAATAAGATTTTTTTAATGGTTGGATCTAAACTTACAGTAGGAGGTAGTTTGTTTCAGGTATGCTGAGAAAGACTCCTAAGTTTGTGGAGTCATCCCAGAAAAGCTGTCTTGTCTGGTTCTGGATCTGCGAATAGGCAGGTAAAGATGAATTACATGACCTGAGGATGTAGATTGATATATTCTGGATGAGCTGACTAAAGAAGGAGAAGGTTTTAATTTAGTAGTTTAATGATAAGTGAACTTAGAACTAGCTGGATGCTATATGGTCCTAACTAAGAATGATTTATTGAGTACAAAGCAGTGATGCTCTGCTCTTGGGACAAGTGTCATTAAGCAACAAATATTGTTGATTGAAGTTTGTAGTGCTTGAAGTTTTATTAGAGGCAGAAGCAATTGTAAGTAGTCTGTGTATTCTAATTAGTCAAGTGTACTTCTTTACCAGTTGCCACCCTACCATTTGGGGATATAAAGTAGTGTACTGATTTTGGCCCTAATTACTTCTGCATTAGTGCTAAATGATAAGCAGCTGATATAACTGGACTCTCAAATATTTCGAGTATATGGTAACTTTGCGTGGTGTTTCTTCAAAAATCATTGGGTTTTTTGGTGTTTAGGATGAGTTCATTAGTAGTTAACCAGACAGATAATTCCTGGAGGTCTTCTTTCTAATTGTTACACCCCTGTAAATGATACCTGTAGATCATGTTGTCATCAGCATTTAGGAAGACTGTAAAGTTTGGGAAGTCAGCTAGCAATCTATTAATAAAGATGGAGAATAAAACTGTAGTATCTGTGGTGCAACAGGTAGAACACTCATTTTAGTGTAGAAGGTTGTGGGTTTTGTTCCCACACCAGGTACATAGATTTCTAACACTGCAGTGCAGCACAAGGGGGGGGGGTTGTCCTTCAGATGAGACATTAAACCGAGGTCCCATCTGCTTCAGCTGATGGTAGCTCAAGTGGATGTACAATACCCCACAACACCTATCAAAAAAGAGTAAGAAGTTCCCCATTGCCTTTGCCAAATTTCCCCTAGCAGTATAAATACCACCTTAGGTCTCCAATGAAAAACAGCAACTAACCTAGTGGGACTAACTCAGTCAACAAAAGATTAATAAATAAATTGTTGTTATATCAGATTCTTGTAGGACACCTTTAATAAGAGGGCTACGAATGATGCTGAAGTACCAGTTTGAACTGTGAAGTATCTGTTTGCTAGAAAGCTTCAAACCAAGGCAAGGTGTGCTTCACAACATTAAAGACCACAGTCAGATGAATGAAAATAGAGCCTCTGTCTTTATTTCTGGAGGATGTCATTTGCAATGAAGTATAAAGCAATTATGGTGCTTCTCTCTGATTAAAATGGCAAATGGCTTTTAAGGGTCTTAGGCATGAAAGCCTGGCAGGTAGAACACTCCTTAATATTATGGTCAGGTCCGAAACAAAAGAGACACTGGGTATGCCTATTCTTATAAAGGATCTGTCTACACAGAGCCATTTCCCTCTCTTAAATGACATGAAAAAGGTCAATAATAAGAGAACAAAAATCAGTAATGAAGAAGAGTCCTCAGCTGTCCTTAGTGAGGGCAAATACATCTTTTCATACAGCTGACAGACCAAGCTTCAGATTGAGCCTTGTCTCTTGTGCTGGCAGCAAGAACATTCTGAGGATTTTTATATTTACACTTCCCTTAAGTACCAACACGTAATTCTCATGTCTGTGTTGAAGATTGGACATATGACCTGTGAGGAAGGAGCTCCTAAGTTTTGGTATGTTACCAAGATATATGATATCCTTGACAGGATAAGTCTTACCTGTTAGCATTACTGCAACAGTAATCTAGTGAAGAACTTCAAGTCTGCTGTCAGTAGAGTTTTTGTTTTTTAATTAATAATTTTTTTAAATTAGTTTGGTGTAGAGTGCAATCTTAAAAGTTTCTTTGGGTTAATCATTTAGTTTTGCTTCAGGGAACTGCGAAGCAAGAAATATAAATTAAAATGCTTACTATCTGTTTACCTACTACTGCTTGTTCTTGTTTTGTTTTGAAAGGTCATTAGCTGTTGGCCATCATTACACCTCTCTCGGAACTCAGCCCATCCTGTGTGGTAGCATCCCAGGCCTCGTCCCTAAGCAGCTTCGGTTTTGTCGTAATTATGTGGAAATCATGCCAAGTGTGGCAGAAGGGGTCAAAATCGGTATCCAGGAATGTCAACATCAGTTCCGTGGGAGGAGGTGGAACTGCACTACCATCAATGACAACTTAGCAATATTTGGGCCTGTACTAGATAAAGGTAAACAAATTGTACTGCTACTTTGCTTTACTTAGAGAATATGCATACTTCTAAGATGAGCTAAGGAAAGGAATTCACAATCAATACTGATTTCACAGACAGCATGTATCTCTGTGAGGTCCACTGCTTTTTAAAAATGTTGTAAATATTTTAGTTGCCTTTCCTAGATAAAACATTGGACATGACACAGGCATATGTGTAATCACAAGCACACACATGCACACGCACGCACACACACACACACACACACACACACACACACACACACACACACACACACACACACACACACACACACACACACTGTCTTATGACAAATTAACTGGGAGTGAAGCAATAAAATAAAAAAGCAGGCTAGACTATACAGTACAAGATCTTTGTCTAGAGTTATCGAGATTTGCAACTTTAGAACCACTTTATCACTTGGTAATTATCAACAAAAACAAATATAATCTTGAGGATAAAACATTCTAATGTTGTTTAAAAGGAACCTGTTAAAATAATTTTGGTTTAGATGGATTTTGGAACTAAAGAGAAATATTCTCATAAAGAAAGCTATTACTTAGAAGAACAGCAAAATGAGTATTCCTTGCAATAGTAAGCAATCTACAAGATGATAACAGCACAAGAGTGCTGTTAATGAGACATAACCAAGATAACCTTACATATCTAATGACTGCTTTTATAAATTTGATTTCTTATTTTAGAAATTAAATTCCACAAGAAGTATCACTAGCAGTCAACAACCAGACTTCACATTACTTTAGTAAAGCCAATTCATTAAAACTTAAAGCCAAAAATAATTAAAATAGGTCGATTAAGCCCTTTCATCCTGTACATAGTAGGACATCAGAATCACATTCCTACAAAGAACCCATCTAACACATCAATAAATAATAAAAGATTGCAAAATGTTATAAAAACATGTTCTCATGTTCAATAAAGGTTGTACAGGTGTGTTTTTAATATTTGTGTCTTTCGGCTTTTCCCGGTTAGGGGTCACCACAGTGGAACTCCGGTCCACTAATGATTGGCAGTTGATTTTTACGTACCGGCTTGCCAGGCCTGATGCACAACCTTCAAAGAAGGTACGCCCATTCACGCATGTCTCCACGCAGAAGACGTTCTAGCTGAGAATCAAACCGGACAGCGTCTTACTGTGAGGCGACAACGCTACTGCAGCACCACCACCACGGGTACAGGTGTGTTTTTAATATAACTTTTGTAATTCATGATACAGTTTCATATTTAGGCTTGCTCAATTATTTTAATGCACTGTTTCTTTAAGGATGTTTTTTCTTTCACAGTGATTAATTAGTTAATGGACTTTTTATGACATCAAAAGATGGGTGCTTAATTGACCTATTTTAATTTTTTGGTTTTAAGTTTTTAAAGTGGCTTAATTTAAAGTAACGAGAAGTCTGGGTGTTGACTGCTAGCGATACTTCTTGTAGAATTTAGTTGGTTTTGTATCGCTACTCTTTTTGGTGTTACATTTATTTTAGGAATTGTTTGATCAAAATGTATTTTGATTTGATACACTGCATGTTGCATTCCAGTTGTCTGCAGCAAACTCTCCTTTTATTTATTTATGTACATGTGCATGTATGTATGTATGTTCTAAGTAAAGATAGTTTATTTTCACAAACATTCCATCTTAAATCTTATTAAATTAACTATGTCAGCAATGTTAAATCTCTGTTTTTAACCAGAACTATTTTAATTCACAGTTTATTTCTTAACTGGTAAACTGTAATGAAGAACTCTGAATGAGAAATATTACAAGGGCATTAAAAGCTGCAGGTAAACCAGTGCTGTGATGTATAAGGATAATGCCCTGGCTACGAATCAGGTAACCTGGGTTCAATTAGTGTCTGGTGTCTGAGGTACTGGCAGGGGAGAACAGGTATGCTCATCCTGGAAGGGGAGGAGAGGGGGGAGCATAGACTGGGCACACAGATTTCCCTGATGGAGGCTGGGGAAACAATTGTGAAGGGCTTTCTGATGGTGGGGAAGGCAGCTTGTGGGCATCAGCTCCTTGCAGAGGTGAGCGGCAGATTAGCAAAGTTTGCCCACTGTACACCCACTCAACAGGTTTTACCAGGGCACAGATGGGAGTAGTGGGAGTGGGAAAAGGTAGGAGAACACTACCAGCAGCAATATAATGGGGAATTAAGATGTCTTGATTTTCTCGCTGACCTTTGTCACAATTAGTCCAGATAGGTAGACCTGGAGATTGGGGAGAGGCACTTGCAACTAAAAGGTATATGCCCTTTTCCCCACTGTAGTGTGATCCTGCAGTTAGTATATATATATATATATATATATATATATATATATATATATATATATATATATATATATATCTATAGTTGAGGGGGAATTGTGGGGTGTGGGGGGCATAGCCCCCCATCTTGTTTGCTTTATATTCTATTTTACCAAAAACTTCAAAACAATACATTTTAAACAATAGACATGCATAGTTACAATACCAATGACTGTCTCCAGAAGACAATATGTACTTAAACTAAGTGGGGGCTAAGCCCCCCACACCCCTTCTAACTATATATACTAACTCCAGGATCGCACTACAGTGGGGAAAAGGGCATACACCCTTTTACTTGCCTTACAGTAGTCTACACAGTGCCATATATACTAACTGCAGTTCAGTGAAATGAGATTCAGTGAAATGAGGTTCAACTAAACAAAGTAGACCCATATATATATATATATATATATATATATATATATATATATATATATATATATATATATGTATAAAAAAACGAGTAATGGCAGATTGTGGAAATAAACAAAATACCAATTCCTCACTGAAAATCATTGCACTGCTTCTCTCACGATTTGGTCTGGCTATGCTGGAGATTCCTGCAGCTCAAAGACAGTAAAGACCCAGAAGCACTGAATGGTAAAAAGTAAGGACCCACAAGGACTGAATGGTAAAAAGTGATGGGTGAGGGGGTACAGATCCATGATAAGATGGCCTGTAATACAATGATATGGTATGATCCCAGCTATTCTCATTAGGGGTAATGTATAATTATCGACCAAATGATAGGCTATTTCAAGCACAAAAAGAGAAATTGGCTAGGCTTAAAATGGTCCACAAGGGCAGCTAACCTAGTACTTACTTATGAACCTATGACTGCATAAAACAGGTCATAAAGGTAACTATAACAATTTCTCTTTCCTCATTATGAAAATAATTGTGTCATATTTGGTACCGCTGATATCCAAATCTTGAAAAAAGCACAACATTGAGAAACTGGGCACTTATACGATAGCAAAAAATCTGGGAAATTTTCGCAGTGAATACAGAAAGGTTCTTAGGTGAATGCCACACAAATAGAAGATCTGGAGGAAGAGAAGGACAATTTGAAACTTACAAATGGTGTGCTTTTCAGTATCTGCACAATGGTTGAGTAGGTTTAGAGCACTATAATGACTGCTCTGGTTGAAACCTTAGAATGCCGTTGCAGTACAGTAGTGAGTGGATCTCACAAAAATAAGATACATTGTTATACTACGATAGACTTTGACAACTTCAGTGTCAGCACTTCAATGTCCTATTCCAATGCCACAGTGACATCAGATAAGGCAGACTGCTTGCCAATTCAGACTGAAATTTCAAGAAACCAAATTCATATTTAATTTTTGTCGGTACTATATGGGCATATTTTATCTGCTGAATCGAGGAAAGTACAGTTGTGTAAGGAAAACTGGGCCTATATTAGAAGCATGAAACTGCTTTTGAGCGAACACGTAAAGAGCGACACATATTCATCGAACCACATTTAAGCGATTCAATAAATATGTCACAGGGCAAGGAAGTAGTTGGCCAACTACATTCCTTCGCTATAGTGCGATCTCGGAGTTGGTATATTTAGTTAGAGGGTGTAGGGGGGTGTGGGGGCGAAGCCCCCCACCTGATAATGGTTTTTAATTTTTATTTTTTCTGAACAGCTACGTGAATTTTTTTCACTAGGAAACAATTTGATTATGTGGCTGTTCACTATTTACAGGTTTTGGGCATTATGCGTTGACTTTTAAGTAGTCGCACATATGCGCTTTCGTTGTTCTGATATAGACCCAGGAAAACTTACTGTAACAGTAGATGTTTAAATGATCACTGCTGCCATAGCCTTAGTTGTAAGGGTCATATCCTGCTAAGGATATAACAGCTGGCCAGCTCCCAAGCCCTTTAGAGCCTTCCTGCCAGTAGAGAGAGGGAGGCTGAGTCCTGAAATGACAATGCTAGGAAAAACAAAAAATAAGTGCCCACACCCTGGCTTAAAAAAAGACACCAAAAAACAAGGAGGATGGAGAGAGGGAGCAGCTAATACAGAAGTGATCATTTGAATATCTACTATTATGCTACATTTTTCCTTACACACCTGTCCTATGTTCTATATATCAATCACTGCTGCAGTAGCCATAACTATATGGATTGATTATATTAGCTGACTACATTTGGGAAGTGGAAGGAGAACAGTCCAGGAGCCCCTGGATAATGGCCCTAGCAAAGCTTAATCTGGACCTAGGGAAGGAATCAATCTTATAGTGCTTTGTAAAAATATTTATATAGGACCAAGCAGCAGCTTCTAGAATACTTATAGGATCCAACCCTTTCCAAAAAGCCATAGATGAAACCAAGCCATGGTAGAGTGGGCCTTTGCCCTGCCTGAAATAGCTTTGTTATGGTTAATATAACAGAAGGAAATACCCTTAAACAACCATTTGGAAGTAGAATATTTTGATACAGATTGTCCCTTGTTACCTTCACAAAAAAACAAGCAATTTATCCAAACATCTGAAAGATTTAATTATGTCAAGATAGCACCTGAGTTGTCTGTGGACATTCAAGGTATGGATTATCCTTTCTCCTTCATTTTTAGGTTCAAGAACAAAAATGGGGAGATGGACAGCCTGGCTTAAAGTAAACACAGATACCACTTTAGGCATAAAAGAAGGATTAGTACTCAAAGAAACCCTGTCTCTATGGAAAATGAGGTAGAGCTGACTCACCGCAAGAGCTTGCAACTCCGATACTCTTCTTGCATTGGTCAGAGCAATCAGTAAAACTGTTTTCCATAAGAATTTCAAGTCATTTAGGTTATCTGGTTCAAATGGAGCAACTGTTAGCTTCTTTATCACAAAATTAAGATCCTAAGGAGGGGCCACCGTTTTCTTGGACGTCTCTTATGCAAACCCCTTTCAAGAATATTTTGACATGAGACTGCATTGAAAGAAAATGATCCATTGTCAGACACGCTGAAATGGGGGATGAATGAACCTTGGATAGACGAATATGATAAACTATAGGATAGTATCTCACACAAATATTGTAGAACCAGAAAACAACTAGCCCTGCATGGGTGCTGGTTATGTCGATGGCACCAACTAGGAAATCTTTTCCATTTGCTAATATATGATTTTCTAGTAGCACACTTTCTTGCCTCCATTAGTACCTGCTAAACATCCTTAGTAAGCAGGTGCATAAAAGGAATTAAAACCCTGTCATTCAGGCAGTCAGTGGAAGTTGACTGATGTAAGGGTGTATCAAACACCCATTCTTGTGTGAATAAAGCTAGTCTGTGAGGAAGCTTGTGGTAATTGCCCCTGGCCAGTTTCAAAAGAAGGGAGGACTATGGTTGCCTGGGCCAGAAGTGAGTCACCACAATGTTTTTGTGGGATACCTTCTCAATCTTGAGGAGTACCATGGATATTAGTGGAAAGGGTGGAAAAGCATACAGGAATATCCATGTCCAGGGAAACGAAAAGGCATCTGTCTTCCTGGCCTTCTTGCATGGAGTCCTGGAACATAATCTTGCCAGTTGATTGTTCAGAGATGAGACAAAGAGGTCTACATGAGGAAATATTGGAAGATGCCCTAATCTAGTTTCCATTTGCAAGGAATATCCTGGTCCTGCTGAGCTTGTCTTCCAAACAGTTTTGCTCTGATGGAATGTAGGATGCCTGTAGAGTGAGATTTAGCTGGGAAGCTGTATCCCATGCTAACATGACTAGTACGCAATGGGAGTACGATGTGGTTCCTCCTTGCTTGTTGATGTACCACATAACTGTGATACTGTCTGTAACTACTTTAAGAGGTCTCGGGGATCAAAGATGGTTCAGAGAGTTGAGTGCCTTGATTAGGGTAAGCAACTTCTTCATATTTATGTGCTTGTGTCTGTCCTTGGTGTCAACACCCCCTGTACTTTTATCCCTCCTGAAACTGTTCCCAAAGCAAAGTCTAAAATACCTGTGGTGGCTAACTGCTTTGGAACAGGGTGGATAAGGGGAGAACTGAAACAGGGGGGATAAGGGGGGAACTGGATTTAAGGCTATTTGTTGTCTTCACCAAAAGATTTCATCTGATAAATTCCACTGCTATGATTTGAAAAGCTAAAAGGTGTTGATGCTGGGGCCAAAGAAATTTCAGATACTATTGTATCTTTCTCATGTGGAGTATTACCAGGGGTATTACGAGAGTCATGGATGCCACAAGACCCAAAATACTGAAGTATTCCCTCATAGTAACAGACGTCTGAGTGGGAAACCTTAGAAATAGCTCTAAATAAAGATCAGATGTCTGAGTGGGAAACCTTAGAAATAGATCTAAATAAAGATCAGATGTCTGAGTGGGAAACCTTAGAAGTAAATCTAAATAAAGATCAGATGTCTGAGTGGGAAACCTTAGAAACAGATCTAAATAAAGATAAGATGTCTGAGTGGGAAACCTTAGAAATAGATGTAAATAAAGATCAGATGTCTGAGTGGGAAACCTTAGAAATAGATCTAAATAAAGATCAGATGTCTGAGTGGGAAACCTTAGAAATAGATCTAAATAAAGATCAAATGTTTGAGTGAGAAACCTTAGAAATAGATCTAAATAAAGATCAGATGTCTGAGTGGGAAACCTTAGAAATAGATCTAAATAAAAATCTATGTTTTTTCCTGTGGAATAAATGTCCTTAGAAGTGAGGAGTCTAGTTGACATCCCAGGAACATTCTGGATATTCTCTTGGAATCTCAGCTTGTGTAAGAGATATCTCATCCAAGACAGAGACTCCTGACACTTTGAAAAAAAATCTGCAAAGATAAGTTAGTCATCTAAATATGGAAATTGTGGATACCCTCTAGCCTGCAATGAACTGTAACTGGAGCTAGACACTTTATAAAGACTCTTAATGCAGTGGATAGTCCAAAGGTTAAGGGAGAGAACTGATAATGTGATCCAGAAACACAAAACCTTAAGAAACATCAGAAGTCTGAATGAATATGGATGTGGTGATAAGCTAGTCTAGTCTAGTGTTGCCAGGAAAGTTAAAAGAGGGAGAAGAGGTAATAAGTTGTAAAGTGGCATCATTTTAAATTTTGGCACTGTCACAAACAGGTTTAGGAAAGAAAGATATCCAAGAATTTTCTTTCCTTGGCATTAGGAACATCTTTGAATCAAAACTCTTCCCCACCTGGGAAGGAGGAACTGGATGTCCTTCAAGGATGCATCTGCAGTCCTTACATATGGGTTGTCCTGCCTCAGGCAGCCCCTCGGTCGGCCGGATTCCAAAGTCTGGGTCCGGCGTCGGCTGATGTCGCCTCCATCCCGACGTCAGAGCGCCTGGGATATAAAAACGTCAGCCGACGCCATCTTCCTCAGTCTTTCTTGCCGCACAGTGCCCGAAGCAGAAGCAGTTCGCAAGTGCCAGTCGGCCAGCTCCTGAGATTTCAGCTAACCGAAGACTTCAAAAAGCTAAGTACCCTGTTGGGGACTCTTTCTTGCCTCAGCCAATGTCAGATCAAACGGTTAAAGTTAATAATTGTTTATCTTGTGGGAAACAAATACCTCATAAGAATTTCCACTCTTACTGCCTACCCTGCCTAGGCCCAGACCACGACGTCTCGGCCTGTGCAGCCTGTGCTTCTTTCAATACACGCACTCTTAGGCGTCGGGCGGAGTTCGCAGAGGAATTTTTTGGGGAAAAATACTGTTACACTATGCCGTCGGAGCTTCCGACTCCTCATTTACCCAAAAAACGGAAGGACAAGGACCGACACACGCAGTCCGTGGTTTCAGCCGAAACCATGCCCAGGCCTACCGCGAGTGTCTCGGTCTCTGCCGAAACCGAATCCTCGGTGCTTCCGACCGACGAAACCGCACAACCGACAATCTCGGCCCCGGAGGCCACCTCTGAGTCGGTTATAGAATTTCCTACTGAAACCGGTGCTCTGGAAATTTCCGACACTATTTCTCTAGATAAGACTACTCCAGCACGTGGGGCAGCCAGGCCTCCTGTATCCATGTCCATTAAGGCATTTACACGTGCTAAAGCTGCTAAACAGCCAAAATCTCTCCCTCCCAAGACTATTCCTCAAGGATCCACTACCGGTTCACAGATTTTGAGTTTAGCTGAGGACCTTATTTCCCTAATTAGGGGCTCTCAGCCACATCCGGACAGGGGCTCTCAACCACCTCAAGACAAAAGGCCCAGGGTTGAGCAGACAGATCCCCAGTCTTCCGATGAGGCCTCAGATGACTCTGCCCTATCAGACTACCAGGAGGAGGCCTTTACGGCCTACGAGGATTCTGATGCAGAGGAATCTATACCCTCGGCCTCCCCTCCTGAAGAGTTGTCCTTTGGGGAGACCCTCCACTCCATGAGAGAGCATTTCAAATGGCAGGGCCAGGAATTCTCTGACTCCAGGAAAAGATTAAGAACTTTTTTTGCATTTACCTCAACATAGACCTTTGGCTATTCCTCCGGTTTTAAATGTCATTGATGATGTGTACTCTGAGTCTAGTATTTCCCCTGACTCCCTTCCTCCGGCTCCTGTCAAACCCGATAGGTACTACAGGGTCCCGGACTCACATCATTTCCTTTACAAGGGCCACTCTGCCGACCCAGAAACTATTTCCCAGGGCCCTAAAGGGGTTGCAACCACCACTACTAAAAACCCACTCCCTTCTGAAAGGGAGTCCAGGGCTTTAGAGAGATGGGGTAAAAAAGTGTATACTTCTTCCACTCTTTCTATGAGAGCATTAAATTGTCAATTCCATATGATACAGTACCAAGTGTATTTGTTAGATGAATTGCATAAAAAACTTTCTTCACCTGAACCCCTAGATCGCAAGGCACTTCAGGATCTGGTACATAACTCCCAGCAGGTTAGCAACCATTTCTTGCAGTGTGGTTATGATGCATTGGAAGCTTCATGTAGATAAGCTATGACAGGTGCAGTCATACATAGACATGCTTGGCTGAAGGAACAAACACTGCCAGATCATGTTAAAACAAAGCTTCTGGATGCTCCGCTAGAAAAACAAAAGTTATTTGGCTCCACGGCTCAAAAAGTCTTACAGAAATTTGAAGAAAAGGCTAAATCAGTACAAACAGTCAATGATTTCCTACAGGTCCAGCCACCAAGATTCAGCAGAAATTGACCTTCTAAGAATTGGTCCTTTCCGGACACAGACAGGTTTCAAAGAGGCAGAAACAGGCTTGCCAGAGGTAGAGGGCAAGCTCGAGGCTCCTACAGAGGATGTCAATGGCAGCCTCCAAACCAGAGAGGTGCTGCAGGACCTACAACTACTACACAAGGACCATCTCAATGACTTGACTATGACCCTGCCAACCAGGGCTCAATTGGAAGCACCTTTGGGCGGAAAGCTATCTTTATTTTCAAAAAATTGGCACAGTATTACAAAGGACAAATGGATACTGCAAATAATAGACAAAGGATACAGATTCCATTTTCATACATTACCAAACAGACAAGGCATGCCAAACCTGCCACCAAACCAAAGGGCAGAGGCTTTCAGACAAATTTCCAAGCTACTTCAAATGAGGGCAATAGAAAGGGTTCCTCTCTCAGAACAAGGCCAAGGATTTTATTCCAGACTATTCCTTGTTCCAAGAAAAGAAAAGCAATGGAGACCAATACTGGACTTGTCCGCACTGAATACTTACCTCATCATGCCAAAATTCAAGATGCTGACTTTACAGCAACTCCTTCCCATGCTGGGCAAGGGGTCCTGGCTGGTAACTCTAGACCTCAAGGAGGCATACCTGCATGTCCCTATCAGACAAAGTTGCAGAAGACACCTCAGATTTCTTGCAGGTTCAGAGCATTATCAATTCTCAGCATTGCCATTTGGCTTATCTACTGCGCCCAGAGTATTCACGAAATGCCTGGCATCAGTAGTTGCACATTGCAGACTTCAGGGGATTCAGATTTACCCATACCTGGACAACTGCCTCATACAAGCGGACAGCCAGCAAATACTGGTAGAACACTTAAACTATGTCATCCGACTACTACAGGCCTTGGGATACACAGTCAGCATTCAGAAATCAAGACTTGTTCCATCCCAACGAATAATTTTCCTGGGTGCAAAACTAGATACAAACACCCAGATGGCTTTTCTCACAGAAGAAAAACAAGCACAACTACCGGATTATTTCAGAAATCTGACAACACAAACCCAGCTAACTGCAAGGAAGATCCTGCAGGCCCTGGGATTCATGGCATCTTGCATTCTTCTGATTCCACAAGCAAGGCTGCATATGAGGAAAGTCTCAGCACAGTCACAGTATAGAATCTTTGATCCCCCTCATTCCTTGCCTTCAAAAGGAATTCCTGTGGTGGGCAAAAGCAAGTCAGTCAAACATGGGCCTCCCTTTCAGCAAGCTGCATATCAGCCAAGCCATCACAACGGATGCTTCAGCCCATGGATGGGGAGCTCACATGGAAGGCAGATGCATTCAAGGGCAGTGGACACAAAAAGAATTGCATCTGCACATCAACCAAAAGGAAATGCTGGCAGTGATACATTCCATCGAGGCCTTCAAGCTCTTCCTGCACCAAGGTCACCTGTTAATAAAGACAGACAATACCACAGTTATGTGGTACATAAACAAGCAAGGGGGTACCCATTCATACCCTCTTTGCAGGCTGGCGATGAATCTGTGGGATCTTTCCCTGAAACTCAATATAGAACTACAATCCCAGTTCGTACCAGGAAAATACAATGTTCTGGCGGACAGCCTGAGCAGAAACATCATGGATCCACACGAATGGATGTTGCACCCGGATATATTTCTCCAGATAACACATGCATGGGGAACGCCGGACATAGATCTTTTTGCCTCCCAACACAACCATCAGCTGAGGAAGTTCTGCACAAGGACATACCATCCTCAAGCATGGAAAGTGGACGCCCTCTCATTCAACTGGAATACTCTAACAGAATATGCATTCCCACCTCTTCCATTAATGACCAAGGTCTTACTGAAGATCAGGATAGAACAACCAAAAGTAATCCTGATAGCCCCGGACTGGCCAAGACAACACTGGTACCCACTGTTAAGGAGTATGTCACGCACGAAACCTTGGCCTCTACCACAATGGCCACTTCTTCTGACACAGCACAATTACAAGACTCTGCACTCCAGTCTAAAAACCTTGCAGCTGACAGCCTGGAGAATACCTTGACTCCTCGCCAGGATAAACTATCCAAGAGGGTTCAGGATATCATCATGGAAGCCCGACGGCCTTCCACAAGAAAAGCATATTCAGCAAACTGGAAAAGATTTCGTACCTGGAACACCGCAAAGGGTCAAGATCCGACAATCATGAGCATTCCACATATTCTAGAATACTTGGCTGAAATGCTCCATAATGGCCTTTCTTATTCCTCCATAAAGATCCATGCTTCAGCAATTTCAGCAGAATACAAGACTGACCCACCTGTATTCTCTCATCCTCTGCTAAGACAGTTTCTAAGAGGGATAAAAAACATCAACCCTCCAAGGAAACCACCAGTGCCTACATGGGACCTTAACTTCATGTTGGAAAAATTAACTCTTCCTCCCTTTGAACCAGCAGCATCTTCAGAACTACAATTCCTGTCTTGGAAGACTGCCTTCCTCCTGGCCATAACCTCAGCGAGAAGAGTATCTGAGTTACAGGCCCTCATGGCAGTTCAGCCATTTCTCATTTTTCATCAGGACAGAGTCTCTTTGAGAACCAATCCTTCATTCATGCCGAAGGTGGTATCCAGGGTTTCACTGAACCAAGCTATTCACCTGCCTACCTTCTTTCCAAATCCACAAAATAAAGGAGAAAAACTTCTGCATACTTTGGACATCCACAGACAGTTGCGATATTACTTGGACAGAACTAAGACTTACAGAAAAACTGACCAACTCTTTGTATGCTGCTGGTGTACAAGGAAAAGCAATTTCCAAACAGACAATTTCAAAATGGATAGGAAATTGCATTCGGTTCTGTTACTCCTGTCATGGAAAAGCTGTGCCAGCTAACATTAGGCCTCATTCCACCAGAGCAACAGCCACCTCCACAGCCTTCTTAAGAGGGGTGGCTACAAAGGACATATTAGAAGCTGCTACATGGAGCTCCGTGCATACATTTTCCAAGCATTACAATTTGCCCATATATTCCAGATCCAGAGCAGGTTTTGCTACTGCAGTCCTGCAGGGCATGTTAGCTACACCATCCTTTTCTTAGGTCCTACCTCCCCCAGCTTGGCTATGGTATTCTACCCATATGTAAGGACTGCAGATGCATCCTTGAAGGACATAGTACAGTTTTGTACCTACCATAAATGTAGATGTCCGATAGGTATGCATCTGCAGTCAGGATTTCCCTCCCTCCTTCCCCTCTGTGGTATATTTTGGATACCTATCCCTCTTTTTAGCTAGCTGGGGTTATCTTTTATGGTGTATTTGTTTTTTATTGCTGTGCATGTTTGGAATTTTTCATTTCTCCAAATTTAGCCTTACTTAGAGGGCAACTGGCATCTGGGGCAAGAAAAACTGAGGAAGATGGCGTCGGCTGACGTTTTTATATCCCAGGCGCTCTGACGTCGGGATGGAGGCGACATCAGCTGACGCCGGACCCAGACTTTGGAATCCGGCCGACCGAGGGGCTGCCTGAGGCAGGACAACCCATATGTAAGGACTGCAGATGCATACCTATCGGACATCTACATTTATGGTAGGTACAAAACTGTACTTTCTGTCTCTCCTTAGGACAGTATGTGATGAAGAACTGGTGGAACAAAATAGTCTGATCTGTAGGGTGAGGAATGACCTCCTGAAAAGGAGGAATTTCCTCCCACTGCCATCTGTAACACCTTAATGAATGACTTTCACATTCCAATTGACTGAAACTAACTGTTGCCAAAGAGAGAAAACTGAGATTCAGACTTTCTGGAAGAAAAAAGAGGCTAGGGTGGGAGGGGTTCACAAGGTCTCTTGAGTAGTCATTCAGACTTATTGGACTGTCATTCAGACTTACTGGACTGTCCTTAGTTTTGGATTGTTTGAGACTTATTTATGGAACCCCCTTGCCATTTCCTCTTAGAACATCTGTTTACCTGTATTTTATTGAGACTGTTTACTCTGTTTTTGCCAAAATTGGATGGGAAGACAGAAAATCCCTTGGAAAATTTGGAAAAGGAGAGCTGAAGAGATTTTCTGGATCAGCTTGCCCCTTTCATCACATTTTTTTATCACCTCTGTAGCAGAGGAAAATTTAAAATCTCATTTTTAATATCATAATATCATCTGGGAGGTCCTGAGAATGTAGCCCCATAAAACCTCCTCAAAACATTACCAATGCCCATAGCCCTAGAACAAGTATCAACAGAGTCATACACACACTGCACACAATGAATGACCTGAGCAATAGAAGAAACAAAGTTATTTACAACATATTTTCCTAACAAGAAGAAACTGCAGATAAAACATTCCTCATGGTGTCACAATTTGTCAAAACAAATTTCAACATATGAACCTGACAATTCAAAATTCTGAAAATCAGAATTGCAAAACTATACTCTTTTCTCCATACATATCAATAATTTCCCATCCTTATTAGAAATAGTAGATTTGGAATTAAGTAAGTGCTTAGCAGCAGTAGGATCAACTGAAGCTATAGTTACTGGACCAGGTTTAGGAATAGTGGTGCAGCAGTTAGTGTTGTTGCCTCACAGCAATAGGTTCTCTGGTTGGATTCTCAGCTGGGGTGCCTTCTGTGTGGAGTCTGCATTCCCTCCCTCCATTTGCATGGGGTTTTCTCCCTGGGCCTTCACTGAAAATGGGCTCTGTTCCAGTCAGACTTTCCAGTTAAACAAATGTTAAATAAATAAATAAATGAATAAATAAATAATATGGAGGAACTTTATACATCCTTCCTGCCTTTTCAAGGGCAGCAGGCTGACTATCACGAAAACTTCAGGCAGCAATACAAATATCCTCTAAAGCAGACAGAATTGGAGGAATAGGTGTAAGCTCTGGAAAATCCTTATGTAACAATTCCTAGTATTTTCTGAGGGACTGAGAAACCTCTGTATTTTCCCACTGAAAACATTGTCACATTCTAGCAATAGTGTCAGAGAAAGAGAAACCCCCACAGGGAGAATCAGAAACTGAATCAGAAATCTGAGGAAAAGACCTTGTATCCATCCCTGCACTGTCCTGTTTAGAGTCAGAATCTTGACTCTCTTCAGGAAAAGATGAATGCATTTTTCTTTTACCGGAAACTACTTTACAAGTAGGATCAATATCCTGAATTAAATCCTGAGCCAGGCATAGTAAATTACCTCTTTCAAAATAACATGTTTTACTTTTTTGTTTCTTCCTCCTACCCTTCTTTTATTATTACTGGCCCTAGCGCCCTGTCTTTGCTGGGTCAACCAGCTACCTGCCCCCAGGAATTACTTTGATAATCACCAGGGTGGTCACAGATTGCAGGCAATGGGGCTCAGCATGTATGAGCTTCTACCCGGGGGGGTGGGGTGGGGGGTCTTACTTTGGCCTAGTCTATTACACCCCCCTTTCCTTTGTGGTAGTGTGGTCAAGCTCTGGGGGGTGTAATGTGGGATCCTCAGAGTATCACCCCACTTCCACAGGAGCTCACTCAAACCCCACTGCCTCCTGCTGACCACTCTTCCTCTGGTGATGTCCCTAGATTCCACCCATGATCATCTTGAGATGCTCATGTATCTCCCCCCCCCCCCACGATGGGCATGCCCATCCCTCCCTGCCATTCTGTTAGTTGCCGGAGAAGCTAATCGAACACAGGATCATAGGATCATAGGAAGTTACTAGGCTATTGGCCCTGAGGCCCTTACAAGCCTAGCCAAGAATTTAGCCCATGTTCCAACATGTCAGCACCCTATACCACTGTCCAGGGGTGTTATATTCTGTTCCCCATCCAGTTATCCAGGTTGCAGTTAAAAAGGTTTAATGAGGTACTCTGCTTTATGTGGAGAGGGAGTTTATTCCACAAAAGGGGGAGTTTCTGGGACACAAATCTGTCCTGCCAACAAGTCCTATTGATGCCACAGACCAGGTTGAGGTCTTGTGTGTGGTTACTTGAGTGGAGCTTGACTTGCAGATATGCAGCAGTCCCATCAGGGCGGGTCAGAGATTGCTTTGTATGCCAGACAGAGGTCACCTCTGAGGAGTCTGTAGGAGACTGAGTAGAGGGTCATTTTAGCCTATCTGTGCAGGGTAGATGTTTGAGGCCTTGGATTCTCTGGGTGAGGAATCTTTGTGGTCTCTCCAGCTGCTGCATGTGCTTTTTGAGGTACATGCCAAAAGGGGCATTGTATTCAGTAATCTGTCTTATAAGGGAGGAATACAGGGATGTTATGACCACCTTGTCCCTGGATGAGACACCCTTACTAATGAGGTGGGCCATGTAGAAAGCTTTTCGTACAATGGAGGCAATATGGTGGTCAAAAGTCAGTTTGCTATCAACCTGGGTTCGCAAGTCCCTCACGACTGATTGCGTGCTTAGTGCCTTATTATCAATGTGATAATTTGTGGGGATGTCATTCTCTCCAAAAGGGATGATGATGCATTTTTTGGCATTTAGTTTGAGGCCATGTTTCTGGCACAAGTCATTTGTTTGGGTTAGACCCTCTTGGAGGATGTCCACATCACTAGGAGAATTGATGACAGTACCCAGCTGCAGTCATCTGAAAACTTGGTCAGCCATAGCCCACTAGATTTGGCCTGCACCTCTGAGAAGTATATCCCAAACAGCAGAGGCCCCAAGACCGATCCCTGGGGTACACCAATTATTATGAGTCTACTACTTGAGGTAGATTCCCCTATTTTGACTAGCTGGGTTCTATCATTGAGCCAGTTTGCTACTCATCTGGTAACATATGGATTGATGCCTAGTTGAGAGAGTTTATCTATTATACCTGAGTGGGGAATAATATCGAAGCCCTTGGCCAGGTCACGGTAGGTGGTGTGCACTGACTTCCCCTCATCTATGGCCTTGGTGACTGTCTCAAATAAGTCGACCAAATTTAACAGGCATGACCTCCCCTTGACAAAACCAAACTGTGTGGGATCAAGTGTCTGGAGGTTGCTAATGTCCTTGTTAATGAGATCCATGATAATCCACTCCATGACCTTGCAGATCAGGCTAGTTAGGCTGATGGGTCTATAATTTCCTGGATCGGTGGACGCTCCACCTTTGTGCAAAGGAATGACAGTAGCTGTCCTCCACTCGGCTGGGATGAAGCCGGTACTCAGGCTTTGGTTGAACAGGGTGCCTAATGGTGTAGCAAGGTCCTGCCTGAGTTCATGTAGGATGCAGCCTGGGATGTTATTGGGTCCCATGGAGGCTGTATTTTTTGCCTTTGCAAGGGCAGTGATGACTTCCTCCCTAGAGATAAGGGGAGGGAGGCAGGTACTGGGGGTGGCATGTTTTACTGATGGTGGGATGGAGGAGTGAAGTTTTCACTGAATCTGTCTGCCAGCAGGTTGGCTATATCTTATAGGTTCATAGGTAGGTACTAGGCTATCGGCCCAAGGGCCTAAGTAAGCCTAGCCAAAAAGGTTCCCTGGCTTATGCCACCCAAGAAAGTTAATTTCCTGTGCTCCTGTCGAGCAGAGCCACAGAAGTGATCCCAGGGTGTATTTCCTATTTCCCATCCACTCATCAAGATTTTTCTTGAAGAGTGCTAATGAGAAACTTTGCTTTACATAGATGGGTAGCTTGTTCCAGAGTATAGAAGTCTCTGGGACAGGAATCTATCCCTCCAGCATGTCCTGTTTATTGTGGTGACAAGGTTTAGGTCCCTAGAGCATGTCGCTCGGAGGGATTGGGATTTCTTTAGGTGTAGCATGTCCAACAGCTCTGGGCTTACCATAGCTTTATATGTTAGTCAGAGATCTCCTCGGAGTAGGCGATATGCTACAGAGCACAGCTGGAGTTTTTTGAGATGGTCAGTGTAGGGCATCTGTTTGAGGCCAGTAATCCTCTTTGTGAGGTACTTCTGTGGCCTTTCCAGCTGCTTCAGATGTCTTGTGAGGTACACTCCAAAAGGGGCATTGTACTCTATAATGGGTCTAATGAGTGCCGAGTAGAGGGGAACAATGACCTCTTTTTTCCTGGATGAGAACCCTTTTGTGATGAGGTGTGCCACATAGAAGGATTTCTTGACCACTGTGGCGATGTGATTATCAAAGGAGAGACTACTGTCCACCTGGGTCTCAAGGTCTCTTATCACACATTCGGAGTTAAGTAGACTGTCGTTTATGTGGTAGTTCATGGGTACAGAGTTTTTACCAAAAGGGATGATAATGCACTTTTTGGCACTGAGCTTGAGGCCATGCCTCTGACACCAGGCACCTGTCTCAGTAAGGCCCTTCTGTAGGATGTCCACATCATTTGGGGACTCAACTATAGCTCCTAGTTTGCAGTTATCTGCAAACTTTGTTAGCCAGAGGCCTTCTGTGTTAGCCTGTACCTCAGAGAAGTAGATACAAACAGGAGAGGTCCCAGGACTGAACCCTGTGGTACTCCGCTTGTCACTGGTTTGAATTCAGATTTGGAGTCTGCAACTTTTACAGTGTGGGTTCTGTCAGTGAGCCAGTTGGCAACCCATCTTGTGACGTAGGGATTTATACCTAGTTTAGTGAGTTTAGCTATAATTCCAGAATATCTACAGGGTTTGTGTATGTGGTGTCCTTGACCACCAGTTCTGAGCAGATCTGGGTGCTTGGGTGCATAAGAAAGGCTTATGACTGTCTTTAGTAGATGTGGCCAGTTTGGACTCGAAGTTTGCTTTGGAGGATTTCACTAGTACTCTTATTTGCTTGTTCAGGCTAAGGAGAGATTTCTTCCAATTAGACACATGTTCCTTCTTGGTCCTGGACAACAATTTGTTCCTTTTATTATAGAGTTTATTTATTTTAGATGTCCATCAAACAGGTTTACTCTTCCTTGAGGAGGAGGATTTCATCCTGTCTGGTATTCCTGATTCCATGCAGCTATATAAATGCTCATATGGTACTTTAGTGCAAGTTTGGACATTTGTGCCAGTTTCTGTGGAGGGGGAGGGGGCTTTGAAGCTGTTTATACCTTCCCTCAGGAGGCTGTAATCAGCTTTGGAGAAGTTTTTTGTTTGACCCTAGCTGGGGGTGGGGGGTCGGGAGGGATGGCGACTTTGAAAGTGACTGCTTTGTGGTCAGATCTTACCAGGGATGATGACACTGTAAGGATACTGCAGTGGTTACTCATGTTGGTTAAGATATTTTCAACTCTTGTGGGGGTGTCAACCAACTGGTCCAAGGCATTTGCATTGAGGAAATCAAAGAATCTCTGGGCATTTGTGTTTTGGCATGAGTATTTCTTCCAATCTATGGTTGGATAGTTAAAGTCGCCCAGGATCAAGGTAAAGGGTTGAATCCTGACAAATTCGAAGAGGTCCAGATAGGTGGAGTGGGTATTAGTCTCCTGGATCTTAGTCAGGGCTTTATCCCTGGATGCCGCTGCAGCAACCTCTATCCAAAGAAAATTGAGGAGCGGTAGATATATGCTTGGTTATCTGTTTATTTTTGACAGGAAAAGTTGGGCCAACCATGTTATTAATTGAAGCAGCAGTTTCCCCAGGGATGGGCATAGCATTCTGACATAACAAGGAAAACTTCTCTGTTCCCTCTCCAAGGACTGACAAGTGTGGCTCTCCCTTGCCCACTGAGGGGACCCCAACAGCTGAAGAGGATGTGGCTAACCTTAGGTCCATAGTGGCAGCAGGTGGTATACCAGAGGAATCCAGGATAAAAGTTGAGTGGTCTGAGGTACTACAAATGGCCACAGCAGAGTCATCCATCTGTGTCTGAGGCAAATTGCTAGCCTGCTGTGGTGGCAAAGGCTGTTTCCTTATTTTTTTTATTTTTGTAGCTGGAAATGCTGCCTCTTTCTTGGGGAAGACAAGCAGCAAAGGCCGGTAAACACCACAGAAAAACACAGTAAAAAGAACTTTAAAGCATTATGCCAGCTCCACAAAATAAAATAAACACAATTTCTCTAAAGAAAAATGTTTTCAGTTACTTTACTCCACTTTTAAACAGAAAAAAAAACAAGTGCTCAGTTTAAAAGTACATTGCAATCTCAAGAAAGTCCATTAAAACACTACACTCCTAGCTTTTAAAATAATCTTCCTGAAGAGGAAAGTAATAAAACATCAACAAATTCAGAAAATGAAGATTTTTCCCCAGAGGGAACTTATCTGCCCAGCAAGGGAAAGCACAGCTAAACGTTGAGCCTCAAAAGCCTTAGAGGAGCTACTCTTCAGTGAAAATAAAGCTCTAGAGGGTTTTGCACCCAAACTTGTTTTTAGTCAGCTCAATTTGAGTTGTCAGCTTCTATGTCCTTGGTAGGATACAACCCTTATAGCAGTGATCATTATGATGAACACATGCTGCTTCCTCCTGTGCACACAGCGCAGTAAATACCTACATTTTGTAAAGGGATGGAATTAAATAACCCTAAATGGATTCTGCCTCTTCAGTACTTATACATTTTACTTTGTTATTTTTATTTATTGTTTACTATGTTTTCCCCCCACCCCAGGGCCATGCATAAACATGACTGTAAAGCAGGCTAGGTGTTGGCATCGCTCAGGTTATATCTAATCTGAAACTGACGCAGAACATGATATAAATTAACTAACAAGGACTTCATAATTATCTATCAGAGGCTGGAATGAAAGTCGTGTCATTATACATATACCAGGAATTTATATCCTAAAGAATTGTCAGCTCAGGTATCTCTCAGAATGGTAATAGACTGCAATAAACTGTAAGCATCACAGAGTAAAGGTCAAATTGGGGCTGGGTGCTCTGATTACTAGTGCTGGCTTGCAGTAACAGCAGCAGTAATAGTTGCAGTAACAGTAGCAGTATTGGCAGCATTAAACAACTGTGAAAGTAGTAGTGGTAGCGGCAGTGGAAGTAACAATTATTACTTATCCCTTAAATGGAATCGCAAGTTGGAAAACTGGGCATAGGAAAGAGCACAGCAAATCAAAAGGTCAGCTGGGAGGGAGCATTACACATCTGCTAGACAACTGTACTTCAAAACTGAAGGGCTATGGATTCCTCTGTACCATGCAGATTAGAAATGGTTGGGCATACAGCAAGTTGCTGTATATTCCACTGAGAATGTGCAATACCTTGTACAGCATTTTATCTATTGACATATTCCTTTTGATTTTATATTTATTTTCAAACTCGTGATCAGTATTGTCATGCAATTAATTTTAGGGATGTACTGCTGAAGCATGCACATGTCTATGTCTTCACTATATTCCACTGATAATGCGTTTAATCAGTTGCAGAATCTCAGAGTGGATACTTTATCTAAAAGAAGAAAAGTGGCAGTCAGTTCAGTAACAGTGGAGATGAGAGGTTGTGCTTGCTCTTTTTATGCAATTCGCAATCACAGTTCACAAACTGCCCCATTTGTCTTGTACCATTTCTAGCAAGGGCAGGAACTTAACCTGATTTATACTTTGCAGTTTTCCCTAGATCTTGGTCAAAAAAGTAACAATGAACTAAACAGTTTGATATATCATTAATGAAGTATTACATAGGAAGCGGTGGTGCAGCAGTTAGCGTTGTGGCCTCACAGCAAGAGGTTCTCCCGTTTGATTCTCGGCTGGAGTACCTTCTGTGTGGAGTCTGCATGTCTTCCCCGCGGTCGAGTTATGTTAAAGACATGCAGGTAGGTGCGTGCGTGAATGGGTGTGTCTTTTTTGAAGGTTGGGCATCGGGCTGGCAACTCGGCACTGTAAAAATCCACTGCCAATCATTAGCGAACTGGAGTTCCGCTGTGGCGGCCCCTAACCGGGAAAAGCCGAAAGACATTTACTATTAATGAAGTATTACATTGTAAAAGATACCAAAGAGAGTCAGTACTATTTGGAACTAGGGGTCGGGCAGCAGTTATCTGTCTTGTTTCCTCCTATCGATAAAGAAATCATCCTTCTATCAATAAACAAACCAGTCACTGGAAGAAATGTTGCTAAGGGTAGAATAACCAATCACTGTTATCCCTTTAGCCTCTTTACTCAGAAGTGGAATGAATTTTTAATCACTGTCCTCATCAAAGGATCTCTTAAAGATTACTAATGTAAACATTTCTAGATCTCTGACTCCACATGTAAATGAATGCACTGTTTATCAGCACTTGCAATTTGAACCTATTATAACTTACTACTCTAAAAAATAGAAAAAGAAAAGTGGTTTAAAAAAAATGAATTTTCAGTTTTAGTCAGTACAAGTGACGTTAAGACTTGTCCAAATGCGTTTTTGATATTTGGATGTTGAGTATGTTGATTTGCAATGCATGATAGTTGTATAACATGAAGCTTCACAGATTTATCATAGCATTTTGGAATCAGTCAGCTGACTTACAGAGATATTATCACTTGCACAGATGAAGCACTGTGCTCCCCACACAGAGGATGGGTCTATGAATTGCTGACATGCTGTATCTTACTTTCCCGGTTTTGACTCTCTTAATTGCCCATTTTAAACTGTAATTCTGATAAATTAAATTATGCAGACATTGCTCTTGGGGATACCTATGAAAAGGCGCACTTGTGTCTAGTTGGTTTGCTAGGTTAAGAAGTAAGCAAAACAATGTCTTAAGTTATCATTTACATAAGTTCCATAACTATGTATGTTGCTATCTTTGACTGTGTTGGTAGTTGCACAAATTTGTTAGCTATCACTTTTATGAGAAAACAAGTTAGCACTTTAATAAAGTTGTATATTATGAAAAAAAAGGAAAAAATAAAATAAATTAGTCAACATTAACATACAATAGATGGCCAGGAGCTTTTCTAATGAAATAATGGAAGAATAAAAGTTTTCAGCATAATTAGACTTTACTGCTGCTTTAGGTGTTGTTCCCTTTGTCTTCCAGTATCCTAGATTAGTCTGGTTGCCAGGCATTGCACTGTTTTGCTTGACTGTTTTCTTTCTGTTCTGAAGAATTCTTACCTGCATCTTTTAGCCTAAATGTAAGGCCTGTGCATCTGCAGAATCGCACTATGAGACATCCTCTGTTTAGTTCACCCAGGTCACCTTTGGTTTGTTAACTGCAGTGCTGAACAAATTAAACGGTGTCACTTGTGGTCTGCTGTACCTTCTATCTACATATGATTTTTTTGGAGTTTTTCCTGAATTTTCCCAGAATTTTTCTCTTTCCTTATGAAATTTATTTCTGACATAACAGGGAGTGTTAAACTTACAAAACAATGCTGAATAGTATGGGATATAGTTAGTCTTCTTAGAAGACAGACCTTAAGACAAAGTTTTTTAATCAACTTTCTATATTAACAGAGTCAAATTTAAACAAGTTCCTGCCTCTCGCTTCCTTTGCCTGGTTAATTCATGTTCTTCTCTTAGTTCATTAGACAACAGGCTAAAAGACATAATTTCAACCTCCACAATTCTACTCATGTATATAGCAAATGTCAATCCCAACACACGTGTTTTAAATCTTTTTTCTTCCTTCTTCTCTGTTTACCAAAATGAAAGCAAACGGTATAGACATGCTTTTCAATTTGGCTTGGACATGATTCCTAAAATGTTCTGACCTTCAAAAGTAATTTCCTTCTCAGAAAATCTTTTTATGTAAGTACACTGCAGTGTGAGATGGAAACATGGTTTAGATCATGCAGCATTAAAAGTTAATTTAGTGCAGAATTTGCTTTAAGTTACTCAGCTAAGTGTTACTCGGAGATTCTGAATCTCGGTAGAAGTTAATTTTTCCTAACAGCAATGCAAACACTGGACAAGAATGACCCTTCCAATAATTTTGTTGGGGCACCATCAATGCTGCATGGACCTAGGACCACTCACGCCATAATATTCAGCACTAAAGACTTTCTCAGGCTAAAGACCTAATCCTCTCTTCCCAAAATGCATTACTTCTCTCCTGTACTCTTCATACGTACGTCTCATCCAAAGTTTGCATCTGCATTTTGCCTTTTTCTAAGACATTTTGCTACCAACTGCATTTTATATTGTACCTTCCTTGGAAGTAGTATTTCAGATCTTTCAGAGTACTGAACTGTGGAGTCACCCCCCCCCCCCCCAAATACACACATTGCAAATACATTTGTTCTTTTATGTTTGGCATGTGCTGTTTGTCAAACCCTTGGTGTTGTAGGATTTTACAGATTTTAATTGGCTTTACTTGGTCATCTTTTAAGAAGTTTAAATAACTTTTAGTTGCAGTTTTTTTTTTTTAATAAGTGTTCTTTCTATTCCCTTTTTTTTTGCATTTTGAGCAGGGATTTGGAGTGCAGATCAATTTCCCTTTTATGATTATTTTGCTGTGCCTTTTTTAGCAGTTCAGTTTCTTGGAAGTTTGCCTTGCTGGTTTACAATTTATTTGCTGTTTTTTTGAGGTTTTTATCTCACTTGTAAGAATATAAGGAAAGCACAACAAAGCCCTGAAGAACAGTAAAATGCAGGGTTTAGGCACATCTTGTGTGTGGTAATTTTTAGAGAAGAGCACTTCTAAAAATGTACAATTTCTCCAATAACATTACCATTAAAGGCAGGTGAAACAAGCTCAATTTGGCTAGGTATAAAAATGTTCCATGAGATTCTGGCAGTCTCATGGCTGATAATATTGGGGGTTGACTGTTGAGCCTAGACAAGGACAACAGGTTGATCCCACCACCCTCTAAATCTGACCATGCTCCTCAGCAATCTTTTTTTAAATAGTTTCATTAAATTAGCACTTAAGATGTGGCCACTCAAACATTAATAGAAAAGAAAACAAAATGTATATTTCTGTTTACATACATTATATATTACATACATATTTTCTTTCTTTACATCAACTCCCATTTAATACATTACATAAATTGCTCAATTCCTGCCTTCCCCCAACTCTCACTCTTCCTGCTCCTCCTGAACATGTGATACCAACATAACTTGCTGGAGAGACAGATTTGTCTCACAGAGGTTGCCCCACCTTTGGAACAAGCTTCCTATTCATGTTAAACAAAGCCCTTGTTCATAGGTTCATAGGTGTGTACTACGCTAATGGCCCTGGAGCCTTTACAAGCCTAGCCCATAGGATTACCCTGGCATTGTGCCACCCAACCTTAGTTCCCAATGCCTCTGTCAAGTAAAGCCACTGGAGTGATCCCTGGGGTGAATTTTCTATTTCCCATCCACTCATCAATATTTCTCTTGAAGAGGGCCAGTGACATGCTCTGCTTGACATGTATGGAAAGTCTATTCCATAGTATGGGCAGTCTCTGGGTTATGAACCTGTCCCTCCATCATGTTCTTTTGATTGTGGTAATGAGGTTGAGGTCTCTGGACTACTATCAATGTGGTAATTCATGGGAACCGGGTTTTTCCCAAAGGAGATGACGACACATTTTTTGGCATTGAGCTTAAGGCCATGGTTCTGACACCAGTCGTTGGTCTCAGTGAGACCTTTCTGTAGGATGTCAACATCACTTCGGGAGTTGATAATAGCTTCCAACTTGCAATCGCCTGTGAAATTTGTCAGCCAGAGTTCCTTCATGTTGGCCTGGACTTCAGAGAAGCAGACCAAACAGGAGAGGACCCAGGACCGAACCCTGTGGAAATCCACTCGTGACTGGTCAGCAGTCTGACTTGGAGTCAGCTACTTTCACACCGTGGGTTCTATCTGTGAGTCAGTTTGCAAATCACCTAGTGATATAGGGGTTGATGCCTAGCTTAAAGAGTTTTTCTATGATTCCTAAGTGGCAAATGGTATCAAAGGCCTTGATCAGATCAAGGTCGGCTGCATGAACCACCTTGCCTTCATCCACAGCTCTTGTGACTCCCTCAATGAAGTTCTCCAAGTTGAGGAGGCATATCTATCCTTCACAGAACTAAACTGTGTGGGATACGGAGATTGGAGATTCGTTGAGGAGGCATGATCTACCCTTCATAAAACCAAACTGTGTGGGATCTAGAGATTGGAGATTCCCTCTATCCTTGTTTATTAGGTCCATGATGATGCGTTGCATAGCTTTACATGTCAGACTTGTCAGGCTAATGGAGCGATAGTTCCCAGGGTCTGTAGTTGCTCCTCCTTTGTGGAGAGGGATGACTGTAGCACTGCGCCATTCTGTAGGGACACAGCCTGAGGTGCGGCTGTGATTGAACAGGGCACACAGGTGAGTTGCCAGTTCACTCTGTAGTTCATGTAGAACACAGCCAGGGATATTGTCAGGTTCCATAGAAGCTGTATTCTTGGCCTTGGACAGTGCTGTTTTAACCTGTGCAGTAGTAATACTGGGTGCCTGGGAATCTACTGGTATTATCACTGGTCCTTGGGAGGGAGAGAGGGGTAAAGTTGGCACTGAATCTGTCGGCCAGTATATTGGCAATATCTGTTGGCTCGGTATAGGAGGTACCATTGTGCAGTAGCTCAGAGCAAATCTGGGTATTGCCGTGAAGATTCTTTACATAACTATAGAAGGCCTTGTGGTTGTCTTTACTATCTGCTGCAATTCTATTTTCATAGCTAGCTTTAGAGGATTTGATGAGGGATCTCAACTTTTTGACTTTTGTTCATTTTGATTCATTGTTGGCTGATATTAACAACAAGCTTAAAAAATATGAAGAGGAGCTTGTTGACCGTAAGACTGACAAACTGAAGAGAGACTTGAAAGATTATGAAGCGGGTAAAGTGTTTCGATGGAAAGCTAATAACTCTGCCCATTCAGATAGTAATTCTTTTAATAACTCTCCGCGTTCTTCTAGGGGCATGTCTTTTGCTTTTATGTTTCAGGCTCGTTGGCAGATGTTGAAGTTTATGACCGTTCATTTCCATGGTTACCTGCAGCACAACAGCCATCCAGTTTAGAATGTAATTTTTGGAGGGAGCAGAGAGATCAACAAGAAGAGAGGGATACCAGTGTTGACAGAAAGAGGGGCCGGTTTCAAACAGATGCAAATACTTAGCTATGTATGTGGTCAGTTAGTTTGTAATATTTCAGGAATATGTTTTTCAGAAGTGCAATTGAAGATTTTGGACTATGGACTTGTTTGTTTCAACTGTTCTCCCCCGTCTACATGAATTCAAATGTGATGTTTTTAAATTGATTCATAAGTTGCATTTGGTATATAATTTTCAAAGGGGTAGGGGGCATTTGTTAAATGTTTCACAGCCTAATGATTTGTCTTCTGAGGAAGACAGTTTTTATTCCTGATATAGAGGAAGGAAACTTAGTAAATGCATACTGCCATTTTGATACATTAAAAAGTGTTACAAAAAGTTCCTATATACCTCCTTTTTCACATGAAGGTATCAAATGTTTTGGCAGCATGCTGAATTTTGCTATAGAAAAGCTTATAAAGAATTTGAAAAGAAAAACTGTGAGCTAACTTATAATATGTCTAAGAGGGAGTGGAAGTAATTACTATTATTGTCAAAGAATAAAAATGTAATTATTAAGCCCTCGGACAAAGATAACAAAATTGTTGTGATGAATGTTCAGCAATAATATCAAATGTGTATGAAATATCTTCAGGACAATACTGTTTATGTTGTTTCGGCCTTTCCAGGTTAGGGGTCGCCACAGCAGAACTCTGGTCCGCTAATGATTGGCAGTAGATTTTCACGAATGACGAGCTGCCAGCTCGATGTTCAACCTTCAGCGAAGGCATGCCCATTTACGCATGTCTTTCGAATGCCCACCCAACTGCGGGGAGGACATGCAGACTCTACACAGAAGGCACTCCCTGCACTTCAGCCAAGAATTGAATGGGAGAACCTCTTGCTGTGAGGCAACAACGCTACTGCTGCACCACCGCGGAAGTCAGGACAATACTGTTTATGAGATTAGTAATTTATCTGAGTATAATAAAGCTGTTGCCAATTTTAATCATTTGCTTGAGAAGGGATTTAGGTTAGAATAATTTACATGTAAGGATTTGGATGTTAAATTTCAAACTTCTGACTGTGAATTATCAGTGTTTTACTGCCTTCCCAAGATCCATAAATGCATGCATGACTGCATGACCACCCTGGCAGACCCATTGTCTCTGCTTGTAAATATTTTTTGTCCAAAATTGGCTGATTTTTGCACGAGTTTTTATTGCCTTATGTTATTAAGTTGCCTTCGTATATTAGAGACACGGGATTTTTTAGATAAAATTTCTACAGTTAAATGGTCTTCAGATATGTACTTTATTACTGTGGATGTGCGCAGTTTGTACACAAATGTCAGTCATGAGAGGGGCTTACAGTCTGTAAAATATTTTGTGGGAGATTCCCCTTTGTCTAATTATATATTAGAATTGCTACAATTTTGTTTAACAAATAATTGTTTTATGTTTAATAAGTGTTTGTATCATCAGTTGAAGGGTACAGCAATGGGGACATCTTTTATGATGTTTATGATTGTGAGACTGAGGGCATTATATATGCTCATAAATGCCCATGCAATTTAATATATATCGGGGAAAGTAAAAGGAAATTTAAGGTTAGACTGCAAGAACACATTAGAAATATAAAAAAGAATAGGTTAGAATGTTCTATAGCTTGTCATTTTGCTCATTTTCATGACTCTAACTCTGATTTATTGAAGGCAAAAATTTTAGCGAAAATATCTACAACATTTTGTTCAGAAAAAGCCTTTCTGAACAAGTTATTGTATAAAGAAATTATTTACATTTTAAAATGTAATACATTGTGCCCTTTTGGGTTGAATATGGACTGTAATTGGAAGGCAATTGTTTAATTAATTTATTATGTGTTTATATAATTGAATATTTCTTTATTGGCTGTTTTTAATTGAATTCAGTGGTATATATATAAGGGGAATGTTTGTCAGTGCTTATGTACTCCTTGAAGGTTTGTTCATAGCCAAGGCGCCAGAGTTAATAAATTTCATGCTTTTATCGGGTTCCTGGCTTTGTGGTTTTGTATCCATGCTAAGACACATGGTGCAGCCTGTGCTTCTACTAAGTACTGCCTGCTTTTGTCTTATTTTTATGGCGCTCTCAGATGGGAAAACACTGGTATGCTTTCAGAGAACATTATCTCCTAGCCATTTCTATTTTGAGATTGTCTCCTAGAGACATGAGAACCATGATATAAAATTGCTAAGCATGCATAAATTTACAAGCCTTATAATATTCAATATTCTTTTTCATTTACTTGCTTTCTCTTAAAACGTGTTACTAGCTCAAGCTAAGGGCCTTAATCCAGTCATTCCACTGTGCAAAAATGAGAAAATACACACTAATTTTTTTGTCATGATTTCTTAACCAGAATTTTCTTCTTCTTCTTCTTTTGTTTACAGTGCACTGCCTACAATTTCTTAAAACTGAAGAAGGTGAAAGAGAGAAGAAGGGAGAAAGAAAAAAAAAAAAAAGAAAAAACAGGAGCACTTATTTACATTAATATCCCAATTACACTTAAAAATAACTGAGAAAAGTTTACTTTATAACATACAAAGAAAATCATGAACTATTAAAATAGTGCCATCAAGAAAAAACATTGTTTTGCTTACAGTTAACTTTCTCCCTCCTCTTCCCCTCTCCTAAGTATTTTTCTGAGCTTTAATGATATGACGCAGGGCTTATGCTTTAGAGTCCCCTACAATTTTAACAAAGTCCTAAAATGTCCAATATTTCCAGAATTGCTTGTTGGGTCATGTCTTACAAATATAATTATTGCTTTGTAATCCTACATTTGTCAATTTATAAGTTACTGGCTTTATTCCTGTTCATCTCCCTCTCCCAAATCCTGTCTCTGCTTCATTTCCAATGCACTCTTGATTCTTCTAGTTGACTCTTGTGTTTTTTTCTTCTTCTTCTTTTCTTTGTACAATATGAATGAGTTCAATATTAATCTCCCATCCTTTGAACTATCTCTTCCTAATACTACTACATATATCAGTCATCTCAGTATACAAATCTAATGTTTAATTAGCGTTTCCTTTCTGTATCTTTATTTAATACAAAAGGCTATGTAACTATTCTCTCATATGTGCTGTACAATGTATGTAACTTAATGTAAATAACTTGAGTGTATATCTTCTATTGGAAAACTGTTTTTACCTGTCATTCATTTGAATGTTATATCCCTGTATATAATTTTACTCTGTTTCTTTTTAATACAAATGTATAATTATTATTGATTTTTTTTTTTTTTTGGAACTTTTTTCCTCAGGTCTCCACTGAAAATAGGCTTTAGTTCAGATAGACCAACCCAGTTAACAAATGTTAAATAAATAAATAAAATAAATAAATTATTACCAGCAGAACAAGAAGCAGAATATCCTGATGTTCTTTGTGTTTCACTGTTGCAGTCATTACATTTGGGTTATCTGCTTGCAGTAGCCCTCAGTCGGCCTGATTAACAAAGTCTTGGGTCCTGCATCGGTTGCTGTCCCTTTTTCCATGATGTCAGGTCGTTAGGGGTATAAAAAATGCAGCCGATGCCATTACATCAGTCTTTCTTGCCGAGCGGTGCCCGAAGCAGAAGCAGTTCGCAAGTGCTGGTCGGCTGACTCCTGAAATTTTTGTTTTCGAGTTTCAGAATTGAAGTCTTCAACTAAAGCTAAGTACCCCATTGGGGAAACTGTTTTTACTCCTTATCGATGTCAGTAAAAGTTAATAATTGCATTACTTGTGGAAAGCAAATACCTCATAAAGATTTTCATTCGTACTGTATTCCTTGCCTAGGCCCTGACCATGACGTACCTTGCTGTTGATTTTGTGCTTTATTTACTCAGTGCACTATCCATCGTCAGTATATTTTTACCTCTAAATATTTTGGTTTTCGGTTTAATTATTCAGAAATGTCGTTGGTCAGCCATCCAACTACCGGGATTTCGAAAAAACGCAAAGATAAAGACAGAGACAGGCCGCCAAGGTCCAAAACTGCCGATGACACTTCTCCTAAGCCAGTCTCCAGTTCACCGGTACTCAGTGAGGTACTTTCGCAGCCCCTGATACCGACTACTTCTGATTCGCAGGCCTCTACTGAGACCCATTTGGAGTCCGATATGCCACGGGGTGCTTCAACTATGGAACCAGCGGATGTCTCTACCTTGGATGGGTCCAGAGCTGCTGTGCAGGCACCGACTTCTGAGGGTGTATTCAGGCCTACAGACTTGCATATTAAACCAACACCTCCTTCTTCATTTAGGCCTAAATCTCGAACCATGCCTAAAAAAAAACGGCACCCAGGCTGCATGCTCAGGCCTCTATGCCTAAAAAAATAAATGATAAGAATGGCTGAAGATCTTATAACCCTAAAAAAGGGAAGTCAACCTCCCCCTTCTAAGAGACCTAGGACAGAAGTTGTTTATGAATCTTATAACCAGGATTCTGATTGTTCTGATGATCTGGATTTGCCCTTATCTACTTATGAGGATTCTGATGCAGAGGACTTTATTCCCTCTGCTTCCCCTCCAGAGGATTTTTCTTTTGGTGAAACCTTACATACTCTAAGGGAGCATTTCCACTGGGAAAGCCACGATTTTTCTGATTCAAAAAAGAGGCTTAGGGGATTTCTTGCTCCTGCCTCAGCATAGGCCTTTAGCTATTCCTCCTGTATTAGACATTCTTGATGATGCTTTTTCGGAATCTAGTTTGGCCCCTGATTCTTTGCCTCCTGCTCCCAGAAAACCTGACAGATATTACAGGGTTTCTGATTCACACAAGTTCCTTTTTAAAAATCCTATTGCGGATCCAGAGACTATTTCACAGGGACCCAAGGGCATTAAGGCTTCTACTGCTAAAAATCCTACTCCTTCTGATAGAGACTCCAGGGCGCTGGATAGATGGGGTAAGAAGGTTTACACTTTTGCAACCTTGGCCATTAGGGCTTTAAACTGCCAGTTTCATACGTTAAAGTATCAGCAACATGTTATTGGATTGCTTAAACAGAAAATTATGTTGATTCCTGACTGTGCAGAAAATAAAGAATTACAGGATTTAATGCATTCTGCTGAACAGGTTGGAAAACATACTGTGCAATGTGGATTTGATTCATTAGAGGCCTCTTGCAGGGCTGCTGTTACTGGGTCTGTGTTCAGAAGGCATGCCTGGCTTAAGGAGCAATCTTTGCCTGATCATGTTAAAGCAAAATTGTTGGATGCTCCCTTAAATCAGGACCGCCTGTTTGGCAACAAGGCTGAGGAAGTTCTTAAAAAGATGGAAGATAAAGCTAAATCTATGCAAACTGTTAAAGACTTCTTACAAGTTCAGCCTCCAAGATTTAGTAGGCACTGGCCCTCTAAGAATTGGTCCTTTCCAGCCCCTTCCAGGTCTTTTCAAGCCAAACCCAGACAGAGCAGAAACCCCAGGTTCAGTCCCAGGGAACACACAAGACTAAGCAGTGGGGAGTTTCTGCACCTAAATCAGGGAGTAGTAAGACACGCCCCTATGGAAAACTGTCTCAATGACTTGCTTTTAAAACTTCCAAGCACTTCCCAACTGAATGCTCATTTAGGCGGAAAGATTGGTCTGCAGGCCACAAACTGGGAACTCATTACTCAGGACAAATGGGTTTTAAATATAGTGTCCCAAGGATACAGATTTCACTTCCACACCTTAGCAACACCAAGCGGGTGGCCAGACCTATCCCCAAATCAGTGGGCAGAGGCCCAAAATCAAGTACTCTCTGTCTTAAGCATGGGGTCTATTCAGTTGGTACCAGAAGAGGAAAAGGGACAAGGTTTCTATTCGAGACTTTTTCTGGTACCCAAAAAAGGCAATACATGGCATCCTATCCTGGACCTTTCTACTCTAAATACCTTTCTGGTGATTCCAAAATTCAAATGCTGACTCTTCACCAGCTTCCTATGCTAGGCAAAGATGCATGGTTGGCAACACTAGACTTAAAAGAAGCATACCTGCACATCCCTATCAGGGAGTCTGGCAGAAGATACCTATGCTACAAAGCAGGCTACATGCACAGTAAGTTTTCTGCACTGCCCTTTGGCTTATCTACTGCACCCAGGGTATTCACAAAGTGCCTAGCTCCAGTCATTGCATTCTGCAGGCAAAGAAATATTCAAATATATCCATACCTGGATGATTGCCTAATTCAGGCAGAAAGCCAGGACATGCTTTTGAATCATCTGGTCTTTGTTCAAAGGGTACTGACTTGTCTGGTGTACACCATAAATGAAAAGAAATCACACCTGGTACCCTGTCAACAAATTATATTCCTGGGAGCAAGCTTGAATACAACTTCCCAGATGGCTTTCCTCATGCCAGAGAAACGGACTTATTTGACTACCTACTTCAAACAAGTGGCCACAAAAACCCAGTTATCTGTAAGGAAAATACTGCAAGCCCTGGGGTTCATGGTCTCCTGCATTCTTCTAATTCCATATGCAAGGCTGCATATGAGGAAACTGCAATGGAATCTCAAAAGCCTATGGTGTCAACATTCACAGGATCTAGAAACTATGATTCCTATCATACCTTGCCTAAGCCTAGAGTTCCTTTGGTGGGCAGAGGCCTGCCACCAAAACAAGGGACTACCATTCATACTACCCCTGCCTCCCAAACCTTAACAACAGATGCATCAGACTATGCATGGGGGACTCACCTGGCAGGGAAGTGCATTCAGGGCAAATGGAACCCAAGTCAAATGCACCTACACATAAATCAAAAGGAAATGTTAGCTGTACAGAATGTTCTGACAGCCTTCAAGGACCACATTCTTCCAGGACAACTAATGGTAAAGACGGACAACACCACGGTCATGTGGTACATAAACAAGCAGGGGGGGTACACACTCTTACCCCCTCTGCAGACTAGCCATGGCATTGTAAAACACAGCCTTGAGCTACCAAGTGAATCTACAAGCTCAACTCCTGCCAGGAAAACTAAATACACTGGCAGATGGACTAAGCAGAAACCTCAAGGACCCACACGAGTGGAAACTAGAACCAAGGATTTTCAACATGTTGACAAACAAATGGGGGAGCATAGATATAGACCTGTTTGCCTCCCCCCAGAACCATCAATTGGACAAATTTTGCACAAGGATTCCCCACAAACAAGCTTGGAAAGTGGATGCTCTATCCTTCAGCTGGAAAAACCTATCAGTTTATGCCTTTCCTCCTCTGCCTCTGCTCTCCGAGGTACTACTAAAAATCAAACAGGACAAGCCAAGGATGATTTTAATTGCACCAGACTGGCCATGACAAAACTGGTACCCCCTCATGCGCAGTGTGTCACGCTTGACCCCATGGCACCTGCCTCAGACTCCTTCCCTGTTGTCTCAGCAGGAGAACCAGATTCTGCACTCTCAGCTGCAAACCCTGAACCTAGCAGCCTGGCTAATTACCTAATCTCTCCTTTACCACCCCTCAATAAATCAGTGATGGATATAATTTTAGAGGCTGGGAGGCCTAGTACTAGAAAATCTTATGCTGCAAAATGGAAAATATTTTCTACATGGAACCAATATCAAGGGATGAACACAGCAGTGCCCAATCTACCTCAGATTCTACAATATTTGACTGAGATGCTTCATAACGGCTTGTCCTTTTCCTCCATCAAAATTCATGCCTCAACCATTTCAGCTCATTATAGTACAGAGCCTCCCCTCTTCTCTCACCCACTGCTCAAGCAGTTCCTCAGAGGGGCTAAAAATTTAAGGCCACCCGGGAGAGCTCCAACTCCAGCCTGGGACCTTAACATTGTCTTGGAGAAATTCACTCTTCCTCCTTTCGAGCCAGCTTCTACTGCAGATTTAAAATTCCTTTCCTGGAAAACAGCTTTCCTTTTAGCAATCACTTCTGCAAGAAGGGTAGCTGAACTACAGGCCCTTATGGCAGTGGAGCCTTTCATCATCTTTCATGCAGACAGGGTGTCCCTCAGAACCAACCCCTCCTACATGCCCAAGGTGGTAACCAGTGTGGCTCTTAATCAGTCTATTCATTTCCCTACCTTCTTCCCTAACCCACAGAACAAAGGGGAACAGATTCTGCGCTCCTTAGATGTGCACAGACAACTTAGATTCTACTTGGACAGGACTAAACCTCAAAGGAAATCTGAACACCTGCTGGTAGCATTTGCTGCAGGGACAGAGGGGAAAGCTATTTCAAAGCAAATAATTTCAAAATGGATAGGCCACTGCATTCATTTCTTCTATAAGCACCATGGAAAACCTGTCCCACAGGGCATCAGACTCCATTCAACCAGGGCTGCATCTACCTCTACAGCCTTTCTCAGGGGAGTCCCTACAAGGGACATCCTAGAAGCTGCTACCTGGAGTTCTGTACATACTTTCACCAAGCATTATAATTTGCCAATTTTCTCAAAATCCAGAGCTGGTTTTGCCACTGCAGTCTTGCAGGGCCTTATAGCTGGTCCTAATTCTATTTAAATTCCTCCTCCCAACCTTAGCTTTGGGAATCTACCCAAATGTAATGACTGCAACAGTGAAACATGAAGAACATAGTACAGTTGTGTACACTTACCATAAATGTAGATGTTTGAGTGTATTCACTGTTGCAGTCCTGGTTACCCTCCCTCCAGCCCCCTTTCTTCTTTTGGCTATACCTCTACTCTCACTTACTATGCTCTAAAAGCTTTTTGGTGTATTTGCTTTTTTGTTGGAGGTATATCCTTGTATTATAGATTTAATTGCTTCCCATTGGGGAGCACCTGACATCTGGGGCAAGAAAAACTGATGTAATGGCGTTGGCTGCATGTTTTATACCCCTGACAACCTGACGTCATGGAGGAAGGGACAGCAAATGATGCAGGACCCAAGACGTTGTTAATCAGGCCGATTGAGGGGTACTGCAAGCAGATAACCCAAATGTAATGACTGCAACAGTGAATACACTCGAACATCTACATTTATGGTAAGTGTACACAAATGTACTTTTCACAGCTCAATTTATGTTGGACAAACTTTTGTATTTCCTCCTTAGCATATACTTCATTAAAAATGATTTTGTCCCTCCAGGGAAAAATATTTTGAAGATAGCTGGGTACAGTAGTTTGAATCTCAGGCCTGCTTCTCAATATTCCTGAATAATGGAATAAATTTACTCCTCTTCTGCTTGATGTACCATGAGTAGCAATTCTCCACAAATACTCTACTGTCTCACACTTTTAGTACTTTGTCCTTCTGCCACACTTTTGTCAGAATCAACTCCTTCTGCTGGTAAGATTGCATCTTTACTATTAAAGGTCCAGGTTTCTTTCCAGTAGCCAGTTTTGGAGCATACACACAATGCGCCCTTTCAATTAAGAATTCCTGTTGTGGAATACCAGTCCAGGTGCTTATTTGTGCTTTCATGAAATTAATAATACACTTTGTTCCTTCCAGCTTCTCTGGTACAGCAGAAAATCTAAGGCTTTCCCTACCTGCTCTGTCCTCTAATTCTATTACTTTTTCAAACATCTCTTCTTGTGCAGTCTCATATTCAGCCAGTTTTTACTTCATTTCAACCTCTGAGTTTTGCAGATGTCCTTCATGTTTCAATGTTGCAGTCATCACACTTGGGTTATCTGCCTGCAGGTAGCCCTCATTCGGCCCGAATACCAGAGTCTTAGTATTTTTGCATCAGATGCTGTCACTTCTTCAATGACGTCAGGTCGTCAGGGGTATAAAACAGGAAGCCGATGCCATTACATCAGTCTTTCTTGCCGAGGAGGAGCCCGAAGCAGAAGCAGTTCGCAACTGCAGGTCGGCCACTATCTGAAATTTTCTTTTTCGGGTTTATAATCCTGAAGTCTTCTAAAGCTAAGTACCCCACTGGGGATCCTTTTTTCTTTCTCTAACCGATGTCAGAAAAAGTTAACAATTGTC
The DNA here is from genome assembly GCF_019279795.1 of Protopterus annectens. Lineage (NCBI taxonomy): Eukaryota > Metazoa > Chordata > Ceratodontiformes > Protopteridae > Protopterus > Protopterus annectens. The sequence goes on from NC_056731.1 coordinate 1,842,620,543, forward strand.
TTGCCTGTGGAAAGCAAATACCTCACAGAGATTTTCATTCTTACTGCATCACCTGTTTAGGCCCAGACCATGACGTCCCTCGCTGTTGATTTTGTGCCTTATTTAATGCCCGAACCATTCGTTGTCGGGCTATCTTTGTTGCTAAATTCTTCTGCTCTCATTCTCTGTAATCCGAAATAGCTTCGATAAGCCATCCGATTACCGATCTTCCAAAAAAAATAAAGATAAAGACAGAGACAGACCTCATAGGTCCAAAACTGCCGATGATGCTTCCATTAAGCTAGTTGCCAGTCCGCCGGTGCTCAGTGAGGCACCTTTGCAACCCCTGATACCTGCTTCTATGGAATCGCAGGCCTCTGCTGAGACCCATTCGGAGTCCGGTATGCCGCGAGATGCTTCTTCAACAATGGAACCTGCGGATGTCTCTACCTTGGATGAGTCCGGAGCCGCTGTGCAGGCACCGGCTTCTGAGGGTGTATTCCATCCTACCGATGTTCGAATCAAGCCGACGACTTCTTTTTTAGCCAAAACTACTGAGTTTCTTAGGCCCAGAGTACGCACTACTCATAGAAAACTGATGACCAAAGCGCATGCTGAAGCTCCCATGCCACAAAAACAAATGCATAGAATGGCTGAAGACCTTATTACCCTAATTAGGAGAAGCTAGCCTTCCACTGCAAAGAGACAAAGAATTGAATTTCCTTCTGACTCTACAGACCAGGAGTCCAATAACTCTGAGTCTTCTGATTATCAGAATATGCCCTTATCAGCCTATGAGGATTCAGATGCAGAGGAATCCATTCCCTCTGCCTCCCCTCCAGAGCATATTTCTTTCAGTGAAACCTTGCATACTTTAAGAGAGCATTTCCACTGGGAATGCCAAGACTACACTCAGTCCAAAAAGAGAATCAGAGAATTTTTAGAGTTGCCTCAGCATAGGCCTCTAGCTAAACTCTCATGTCCTGGATGTTGTAGATGATGTTTTTATGGAATCCAGTCTTACTCCAGATACATTACCCCCAGCCCCTAGGAAACCTGACAGGTACTACAGAGTACCTGATTCCCACAAGTTTCTATTCAAGAATCGTACTGCTGATCCAGAGATCATTTCCCATGGACCTAAAGGTATTAAGGCTACTACAGCCAAAAAATCCTACCCCTTCGGACAGGGATTCCAGAGCTTTAGACAGATGGGATAAGAAGGTATATACCTCTGCTACTCTTGCTATCAGGGCATTGAATTGCTAGTTTCACATGTTGAAGTACCAGCAACATATTATGGAACTAATTAAACAAAAAATGGCATTATTTCCAGATTGTGTGGAAAATAAAGATTTACAAGAGTTAATGTATTCTGCAAACCAAGTTAGCAAGCATACCTTGCAGTGTGGCTTTGATGCCCTAGAAGCATCTTGCATGGCTGCAGTCACTGGTTCTATACTGAGAAGGCATGCTTGGCTGAAGGAGCAAACCTTGCCAGATTATGTCAAATCCAAATGACTAGATGCTCCTTTAAATAAGGACTGTTTGTTTGGCACCAAAGCAGAAGAACTTCTTAAAAAGATGGAAGAAAAAGCTAAATATATGCAAACTGTTAAAAAATTCTTACAAGTGCATTGGCCTTCAAAAACTGGTCCTTTCCAGGCCTTCCCAGACAAGACCCAGGGGAAACAGGCCACCCAGACTACAGTCTCAGCGTATGCAGAGATCTAAACAATGGAGTGCTCCCACCCCAAAAACAGGGAGTGGTAAGCCGCCCCCTATGGAAAACGTTCACAATGACTTCCCAAATCTCCTTCGCAGCCCTGCCCAACTGCTTGTGTCCTAGGAGGAAAACTTGCCCTTCATGCAAAAAACTGGATATTCATCACTCAGGACCGATGGGTCCTCAACATTGTATCCCAGGGGTACAAACTCTACTTCCATTCACTGCCAACCCCAATCGGGTTTCCAGGTCTTCCTCCAAACCAGTGGGCAGAGGTTCAAAAGCAAGTACTTTCCCTGCTCAATATCAGAGCTATTCAGCCTGTTCCAGTAGAACAAAGGCATCAGAGTTTCTACTCCAGACTTTTCCTGGTGCCCAGAAAAGAGGGGTCTAGGCGCCCAATCCTGGATCTTTCAATTCTCAACACCTTTCTGGTGGTCCCAAAATTCAAGATGCTTACCCTGCAACAGCTTCTCCCTATGCTTGCCATGGATGCCTGGTTAGTCACTCTAAACTTAAAAGAAGCTTATCTGCACATCCCCATAAGGGAGTCATGCAGGAAATATCTACGTTTCAGGGCAGGCTCTATGCACTATCAGTTCTCTGCATTTCTCTTTGGCTTATCTGCTGCACCCAGAGTATTCACAAAGTTCCTGGCTCCAGCTATTGCATACTGCAGGCAGAGAAATATCCAAATTTACCCATACTTGGACGACTGCCTGATTCAGGCGGACAGTCAGGAATTGCTACTTCAGCACCTGGCATTTGTAAAAAGCCTTCTCACTTCATTGGGGTACACCATCAACAAAAAGAAATCACAGCTGGTACCCAGTCAAAAGATTGTATTCCTGGAAGCAAGCTTGGACACAACTTCTCAGATGGCATTTCTCACTTCAGAAAAACAGATCTACCTGACAGACTACTTTAAACAAATGGCCACCAGAACTCAGTTATCTAGAAGAAAAATACTGCAAGCCCTACGGTTCATGGCCTGATGTATTTTGCTATTTCCATATGCAAGACTGCATATGAGGAAACTTCAATGGTACTTAAAAAGTCTTTGGTGCCAACATTCTCAGGACCTGGAAACAGTCATTCCTAACAAACCTTGCTAAGGGCAGAGTTCCTTTGGTGGGCAAATGCATGCAATCACAACAAGGGACTGCATTTCACTCAACCCCTCACTGTCCAAACTCTGACAACAGATGCATCAGACTATGCATGAGGGGCTCACATGGCAGGCAAAAGCATTCAGGGCCACTGCAGCCCAAGACAGATTCTCCTGCACATCAATCAAAAAGAGATGCTAGCAGTACAGAATGCTCTGACAGCTTTCAGATACCTAATCCTTCCAGGACAACTGCTGATTAAAACAGACAACACCACGGTTATGTGGTACATAAACAAGCAGGGGGAAACCATTCTTATCTACTCTGCAGGTTAGCCATGGCCCTGTGGAACACAGCCTTGAGCAACCAAGTCCATCTACAAGCTCAATTTCTGCCAGGCAAACAAAAATTCACTGGCAGACGACAACCAGAAAGTTCTGAGAGCCACATGAGTGAAAATTGGAGCCCAACACCTTCAAACATTTGATCCAGAGGTGGGGGACACCGGAGGTGGATCTCTTTGCCTCCCCTGAGAACCACCAGTTAAGCAAATACTGCACCAGGAACCCTCACAGCAGGGCCTGGAAGGTGGATGCCCTATCCTTTCAATGGGAAAACCTCTCAATCTATGCTTCCCCCCTCTGCCCCTTCTCCCAAGAGTACTACTCAAGATAAAACAAGACAGGCCAAGGGCAATTCTTATTGCCCCAGACTGGCCACGCCAGCACTGGTACGCACTCCTACACAACCTGACAATGATGCCACCCTGGACTTACACCAGACTCCTACCCTGCTGTCTCAGCAGGAGGGACAGATTTTGCATCCACAATTGCAAACCCTAAACCTTGCAGCCTGGCTTGTCCCTTAAATACCCCACCAGCAACCCTCAGCAAACAGGTGCTGGATGTCATACTTGAAGCCAGAAGGCCTAGTACTAGGAAATCCTATGCTGAAAAGTGGAAAAGATATTGTTCTTGGATTCAGTCTAAAGGAAAGGACATAGCAGTGCCCTCCTTACCTCTAATCCTGGATTACCTAGCAGAGCTACTCCACAGAGGCCTATCCTTCTCCTCCATTAAGATTTGTACCTCTGCCACCTGACTTCATTATAATACTGAGCCACCTCTATGTTCTCACCCTCTCATCAAACAGTTCCTGAGAGGGGCTAACAACTTAAGGCCCCCTAGGAGAGCACCCACCCCTGCCTGGGACCTTAACTTTGTACTAGAAAAACTCACGCTTCCCCCCTTTGAACCTGCTGCATCAGCTGAGTTAAAATTCCTCTCTTGGAAAACAGCCTTGCTTTTAGCCATAACTTCAGCTAGAAGAGTGTCTGAGTTACAGGCACTAATGGCTGTGGAACCCTTCATTATTTTCCATGCTGACAGGGTTTCCCTCAGGTCTAACCTGTCTTTTATGCCTAAGGTGGTGTCCATTGTGGCTCTAAACTAATCCATCCATTTACCAACCTTCTCCCCTAGCCCTCAGAATAAAGGGGAAAGGATCCTGCACTCCTTGGACGTGCACAGACAGCTCAGGTTTTACCTTGATAGGACTAAGCCTTTCAGAAAATCTGACCATCTGCTAGTCAGCTTTGCTACAGGGGCAGAGGGTAAGGCCATTTCCAAACAAACCATTTCCAAATGGATAGCACACTGCATCCATTTCTGCTACAAGCACCATGGAAAACCAACCCCACAGGGGGTCAGAACACATTCCACTAGGGCAACTAGTGCTCTACAGCATTTCTTAGGGGAGTCCCTACCAGGGACATTCTGGAAGCTGCACACACCTTCACCAAGCATTACCACTTACCTATCTTTTCCAAATCCAGGGTTGGATTTTCTACAGCAGTCTTGCAAGGCCTACTAGCCAGCCCTAACACTTTTTGACTGCCTCCACCCTCCCTCAGCTTTTGGTATCAACCCAAGTGTGAAGACTGCAACAGTGAAACACGAAGAACATAGTACCGTTATGTACACTTACCATAAATGCAGATGTTCGAGTGTATTCACTGTTGCAGTCCTGGTTTCCCTCCCTCCAGCCCCCTGGCTTTCTCTGTCTATCTACGTCTCCTCTCTATGGCCATTCCTAATGGCATTGGTATTTACTTTTTACTGGTGGTGTTCCCCACCATTTACAAGCTCCCTATTTGGGGGCTCCTGACATTTGGGGCAAGAAAAACTGATGTAACGGTGTCAGCTGCCTGTTTTATACCCCTGACGACCTGATGTCATGGAAAAAGCGACAGCATCTGATGCAGAAATACTAAGACTCTGGTATTCAGGCCGACTGAGGGCTACCTGCAGGCAGATAACCCAAGTGTGATGACTGCAACAGTGAATACACTTGAACATCTACATTTATGGTAAACGTACACAACTGTACTTTTTATCACCTCATATGAATATCTGTATAAATCTTCTTCCATTTTTTCCAGCCTTTTGTTGTTTGAGTTGATATACTCCATCAGTGTTTTGTTTATTTTAATCAGGCTTGTGTGCAGTTGTCTTATACTTTCCTCTAGGTTATTGGAAGTAATGTCAGAAGCTTGCACTGCTTTTTGCTGAACAGCTGCAGTAGTTCTTCCAGTCATTGTTTTTTCCTCACCTTTTGTGGCTAATTTTCCTTCAGGACCTCTGTATTTCTTTTTTCTTGCCATCCAGGCAGTGCACTTACTGGCAAGTTACTGAAATTTACCCAGAAGTACAGGTCCACTGGCTTTCTCTGTTAAGTTTCTGTTTTCAGACTTGCAGAGCTAGAATTAAGCTGTAACTCAGTGTGAAGCCATCTTGGACGTCCCTTGAAGCTCTATTGTTATATTTTAAATTAAGAAAATCCATATGTAACAGCTCCCTTTTTTAGAAACAAAAATAAATGAATGTGTGAGGTATATTTTTTGCAATATTTTAGCCTTTAGATGTGTCTTTGATAATATGTTTATATTTTACTCCCACTCAGTTTTTTAAACTTGTGTTTCTCAGTATTTTCTCACAGTCCTATTAAAGGTGGGAGAAACTATGTGTTATGAGGTATTTGCATATTATGCTAATTAGGTGTCCAGATTTTTAGCTGGCTGTACCTAGTTTCCAAGAGACTTAATACCTATTTTCAGTGTGTGCAAGTTGAGAGGTATGGTAGAGGCCTGTCATGATGTGGTGAGCCAGTGTCAAGAAGACATTGATGTGGCTGCCCAATCCATTAATAGCAGCCCCTTTGGTACATGTGAGGGAATATGCACACAGATAAAGAAGCAATAGGCAGCTCTTATGCTGACACGAGTGTTTATTTCTCCGCAGAGGAAGGATTAGATCAAAGCGATGAAAACAAATGCTCTCATTGATGGGATGCTAGTGAGAGTGCAAGGCATCCTCATTGCTGCCTGAACGATAGACCATGTTCTCAGACAGTGAAATGTCCAGTTAAGGGGAGGCTTGCTGACTTGTAAGCACAAATCATTAAAAATTAGCTTCTGCTGGTATATTTCTGGCATATAGCATTGGAAATGAAGTCCATAATATATGTTACTGAAATATGACATTCAGGTCATTTTGTTCCACTTATTTTTCTGATCATTAGATGACTAGTTGTGATTCTAGCCTCCCCAACCTTTTTTAAAGCTTGCCTGGATGCCAGTAACATTTTTGGGGGTTAGCTTTATCTGCCTAAAGTGATTGTTTTATGGTCATGTAAGTAAACAACTGACTTTGATGCTCAACTGTTGGTTGCTCTTCTGAAGATTATTTATTTTGTTCTGATCTTTTTAAAAATATATATATTTGGGTAGTTATTAAGTTGTGTAATCTCACTACCATTTTCTGGTTCTTTTTCTGCAGTGGTTTTCAACATCCCATAGTGCATCATCAGCTTCCATTTTTTTTGTTCTTTCTTGTGCTTGGACGTTTTGATTTTTTTACCTTAGCTGCTGCTGGTTATATCTGTTGCAAAGCAATGTCGGTATGGGAGCAAACATTCTCACAGTACATGCTACAAATTATGTGTTACTTGGTTGAAAGAGAAACAGTTTAATGATATATTTCAGATTTGTCAGGAAAATACAGCAGTTGTATGATAAGATACTGAAAGAACAGGCTTTTACTGGCAAGAGATGAAGAATCCCGAGGCTCACTGGGACAGACTTCAAATGTGGGCTTATTAATGTAGGCCATATATAAACCTGTGGATAGGGGTCCTAATCTAAAGGCAGTTGTGTCTGTCCAGGCCATAGATACATTCAAAGGGAATACAGGAGAGACAGCAAATAATAGGATAGTCATTCCTCTTATCCCATCTCTGTCCCTTAAAAAAGATCAGGAGACAAAACTCTATAATCTCTTCAGGACTGAGATTTCATATACTTTTGGCATCAATGTGCCTGAACCCTTACCGGTTAAGAAAAGTAGGATGAAGACTGTGACTTTGGTCAGAAAAGTAGAAATCCATGATATCATACCTTCTTCATCTAGCCATCTTCTTCAAGATCCATTTGTTCACTCCACAGTTCAACAGTCACTGACATATGGATGGTGATGGCTAAGGCCACTACTCAAGTGAATCTGACAGAGAGCTTAAGAGCTCCTCATCTCCGTTTTTAAGTCAGGTCAGGAATATCCATTTCAACAGGATCAGATTTTAATTCTCATCATCTGACTGAGGCCATTATATGTTCTGGCCATATTTATTTTACTTATTTATATTTTGTTGACCAGGTTTATTCCCCTAGGCCAATGTCCTCTTTTCAGGAAAGATATGAGGTGGTATTTGTATAGATAAGGATAAATATGGCCAGAGAACCAGGGAACTTCCCTTACTCTTTTTTTGTTAAGTGCCACGGAATCTTTTACATCCATCTGAGCTACCATCAGCTCAAATACATGAGGCACTGGTTCCTTGGTTAAATGTCTCTTCCGAAAGGTGGCACACTCAGGGAAGCAGCATGCTCCATATGCTGTATGGCAGTGTCAGTATTGGAAAATTAACCCAACTATTTGGTGTGGGAATAGAACTCCCAGACTTCTGGTCTTCCAGCATCAAAAGCAAGTGTGCTACCTGTTGAGCTACCGAGATGGCATTTGAGGACATGTTTACTGGTTTTGGGGTCCAGAGGTGCTTCAACCCCGACAGCTGGGCTGATGCTATGGGATCAGGGTCAGCACTGTTGGCCTTGGTTATGGTATCAATGTGACTGGCCCTGACATTAGGGTCCAAATGGTGAAGATGCCTCTGAGTCAGTGACACAGATATCAGTCTTGTTGAATAAATAATTTCTGCCATTAGATAGACCAATTCACCCTCTTGAATGCAAGAGCAGAGGAACTGATGCATCACTCAAGGATGTTTTCACCATGTCTGGCACATCATCTGCTTCTTCCTCCTTGGATCCCAGACAAGAAGAGATGGAAAACAGCAGCAGTAGTAGTGTAAGTGGAGGAAATCTCCATCATCAGATTCCACCAATCCACTAATGCTGTAGGATGAGGTCTGAAAAAGGCTGAAATATGTCATGTGTACAGCTAGTGGGATTTGGCTTTACTGGCCTGAATGTACCCATAAAGACATAAAAAGTAAAAAGTAAAAAATCACGGGCATTCAGAAACATTGTAGCTGAATCACTGGTATGTCCAGTCTGGCAGTTTGTGCAGAGGGTTAAGACTCTGAGCTGTAGTTCCTGAGGTAAAGGATTTGACTCGCTCAGCCTTTACTGTGCAACCTTGAGCAAGTCTCTTAACCACACGAACCACTAAACAGAAAAAAAACAGTCCTGTTCTGCTCAAATGACCACCACCAGAGAATCACTTAGCGCTTTCATTCACTTTTAATTTGTGAACTTCTTCAGAAACAAATATGCCCTACCCAAACTTCCTTTTATATCTAATTGACAATTAAATACAGGAAATGACATAACTTACATTCAAAATTAAAAATTGTGTGTGCAAATTTGCTTATATAATTAAAATATTTGCTAAAACACATTGTTAATACATAATGTTAATATAAAATGTACATTCATAAAATGCTTTTTATACTTGGTTAATGTTTATGTTTTAAAAAACATTTCAAATTTATAGTCTCATTTAGACCAGGTGCACTATCTGCAACCTAAATACAGCTGCCAAAATGCTTCTTTACACTCTAATGTATTATTAATATCTCCATTTAACGGCTCTTTTTCTAATTTTTCTAACACGAAGTATTCAAACTTTTTGAAATCTATACATGTTGTTGCATGTCTAGCTAACGAATTAGTTTTATCTTTCTTTTTGATTGCTAAATTATGTTCATAAATTCTTCGTTTTAGATGTCTTATTGTCTTTCCTGTGTAATAACTTTCACATGACGAACATGTTGCTATGTATACCACATGTTCACTGTTACAATTATAATAGTCCTTTGCCCAAAAAGTAATATTGTAATGACGAAGAGTCACAAATGAAGAATTTGTTATGAACCTGCATTGTTTGTAATTTTGACATGCAAAAGTGCTTTTTTTGTTACTTCTTAACATAACTGAGCTAGTATTTATTTATTTATTTATTTTACATTTGTTTACCGGGCTAGTCTAGCTGGATACATGTCCATTTTCAGTAGAGGAAGAAGGTACAGATAACATAATAGATGCTAAGACAATAAAAATTACTATAGGCTTTACATATATTTGAAATAGAGATGAAATAGAGAATAAAAATACAACAATTGGCTTTACACACTATATAAAAGAGGCTTTACACACTATATAAAACAGGCACAGAACTTAAGTAAATAATCTCACATGCTTCAATTGCAATTGTCATTCCTAGAGGGTGGTGGGAATTCTGGGGGGTGGTACAGGCCTGGACTTTTGTTAGTCAGGTTTGGTACAGGGCACAGCCAGTGTGACTTGAGGAATTCTTTGAGGTGACCAATGGAGTTGGTAATGCCTCATGTATGTCAAATTTGAGCTATGGTCACACCAAGTAGTTTGGTGTGGGAGACAGGCTCTATGATGGTTGCGTTAGGAGAGATCACGTGAAAAGTAGGGTTGTAGGAGTTTGGATGTTCTTTACCTTGGTCGATGGATGCAGAGGAAAAATAGCAGTAACTTGGTTTTAGTAGGATTTAGTAAGAGTTTTAAATCTGAGAACCATTTTCAACTATAGTAAAGCACTGCTGGGTTGAAACTTGAGTTTGGTGAGGAGATGTCTGAGCAGATCAGGGTGGAGTCATCTGCATATTGAATACAAGAGGTTCTAGGGATGACTGAGTGAAGATCATTTATAAAGACAGATTTTCTACCAGTGAGGTAAGCATTGAACCAGCTGATAAGCGCGAGGTACTAAGCGTAGTGTTTTCAAGGTGTGGAGCAGGAGTTGGTGATTGACCATATTTTGACAAGTCAAGAAAGTGGGACAATAGACTATTTAGGGTGAGGTAGTTTATGAAGTGGAGACAGTATAGCAATGGGTCTGTAGTTAGATATGTCTGTAGAGGTCAAATAGAGGGAATGGTAGCTTCAGCTATGGTTCTGTTAATCAAGATTGATATGGGGTATGCTATGGCATCTGATGGGGGTAGAGGAAAGTTGACTGGCTAGTGATTGAATAGTCTCGGTACTTAGTAGTAACTTTATTTCCTGATTCTAACATTGATTTGATGTTGACAATTTTCTTATAAGTAAATTTTGGTGTTAGTCCCAATCTGGCCACTAATTCTTTATTTCCCAAAATATTTATTACAGATTTGTAGATGATTTGTTTTTCATTTGGAAAGGAAGTTATGAGGAATTTGCAAGTCTGGTACAGGATTTAAATTCCACGACAGAATTTTTAGAATTTAAAATAAGTGGTTTTGGTAATTCCATAAACTACTTGGATTTACATGTTCATATAAAACAAATTTGTAAGTAAAATCTATAGGAAACCAGTGTTTGCTAACCAATACTTGCACAAAGACAGTGCACACCCACAACATATGAAGAGGGGAGTTATAAAGGGACAGATTATACATTTAAGTAGATTGACATCTGATGATGACACATTCAGGGAAGAAGTCCAGTTCTTAGAGGTCTTTTCGTTTCCAGAGGTTATGACATAAACTGGATAAAAATATAGAAAAAGAAGTTTTGTCCTTGAGAAGTGGGGTGGCATCTCCTATCTTACATTCCATTGATATTTTAATAGGTCCAACAAAATGTATTATGTCTAAAGAAACTGTGGAAACAACACACAGCACAAAAAAGGACTATATGATTGCATTTCCACTTCCAGTAGTAAATTGAATGTGGTACATTAAAAGTATCATTGAAAACAACTGGAAAGTAATTTTGGGAAATAAAGAATTAGTGGCCAGATTGGGACTAACACCAAAATTTACTTATAAGAAAAGTGTCAACATCAAATCAATGTTAGAATCAGGAAATAAAGTTACTACTAGCTCAGTTATGTTAAGAAGTAATAAAAAAGGCACTTTTGCATGTCAAAATTACAAACAATGAAAATTACAAACAATGCAGGTTCATAACAAATTCTTCATTTGTGACTCTTAGTCATTACAATATTACTTTTTGGGCAAAGGACTATTATAATTGTAACAGTGAACATGTGGTATACATAGCAACATGTTCGTCGTGTGAAAGTTATTACACAGGAAAGACAATAAGACATCTAAAATGAAGAATTTATGAACATAATTTAGCAATCAAAAAGAAAGATAAAACTAATTCATTAGCTAGACATGAAACATGTATAGATTTCAAAAAGTTTGAATTCTTCGTGTTAGAAAAATTAGAAAAAGAGCCATTAAATGGAGATTTTAATAATACATTAGAGTGTAAAGAAGCATTTTGGCAGCTGTATTTAGGTGCAGATAGTACACCTGGTCTAAATGAGACTATAAATTTGAAATGTTTTTTAAAATATAAACATTAACCAAGTATAAAAGCATTTTATGAATGTACATTTTATATCAACATTATGTATTACCAATGTGTTTTAGCAAATATTTTAATTATATAAGCAAATTTGCACACACAATTTTTGTAGCTGAGTCACTGGTATGTCCAGTCTGGCAGTTTGTGCAGAGGGTTAAGACTCTGAGCTGTAGTTCCTAAGGTAAAGGATTTGACTCGCTTAGCCTTTATTTTCCTACTGTGCAACCTTGAGCAAGTCTCTTAACCAGACATTGCTTGTAGGCAACTGGGAATTTGGGCTAAGCTCCTTAATAATTCCCTGGACTGCAACTACCTATGAATAGATTATATAATACAGTTTCACAACCCAACCCAAACTCACTCATTCAATATCCTCAACATTGAACCTCATCAGAGGAGTGCAGCTAAGGTGTCCCTCTTACAAAACAAGCTATCCATCATATTAGAAAGGTTGCAGTTGTTGCTTCAGGTTGTTTTTGGTATCCAAGAAAACCAAGGACCACAGACCCATCTCATTCTCAGTGGCCTAAAATAATTATCCCATCTGTCAGAAGGAGACTGGATGTGTTATTTCAACATACAGGATACATATCTTCATATACAAATATTGAAGGAATCCAGAAGGTTACTGTGTTTCAGGTTGGAACCACTCACTTCCAGTTCTAGGCCTTTCCATGTGGTCACACTTCAGCCTGCAGGGTAGTCAACAAATATATGGTAATAATAGCAGCAAAGCAGAGAAACATCAAGGAATGAACTCTTTTCCCTATATAGATGAACAGTTTATAGCTATCCTTGCTAGAAGCATTTTGGGTTCAATCAGGGAATCCTTGCTGAGTTGCTTTCAGATGCTGGGAATCCCACTGAACACTATGAAGTCCTACATGGAACTCAATCAGAACCTCATTTTTACCAGATGCACACATAGGTTTATTATGTCTCTTTTACATGAGAGTACTAAAATAGGTACAACCTCTGGATCAACCAGCAAAATTTTTCAGAACGTGCAATCATCATCTACCCTGGTTGCTGTACTCTAAACCTAATGATGGGCAGTGGGGACTGGGAGGGACAAAAGCAGATTTTGAGGAAGAAGCAAACACGCAATGTCTGAATTTGAGTATTTCGGTGAATTAAAGTTATGGGGTTGAAACTCAAAGTCTGCAATATTTATTTATTTTTATTTGTTGACCAGGACAGTCCCACTGTGCAAAAGAATTTATTTTGATCAAAACTGACTCAATCAGAAAAGACTTATGACAGTTTGCACCATCTCCTAAAAAGAACATGGGAGTTAAGGTACCAAAAGTGTTATTTGCCAGGTAGTTGATGTGATGGTGTGAGGTATTGCCAGATATGCCAGGAGAAGTACAGCTGTGGATATGTAACATATAGCAGCATAGCTAGCTGGAGTTTAGTAAATAATTAAATGTCATTTGTACATAAAAAGGATGGCACAGTGGTAGCATTGTCACCTCACAGCAAGAGGTTCTCAGGTTCGATTCTCGGCTGCAGTGCCTTCTGTGTGGAGTCTGCATGTCCTCCCTGCATTCATGTGGATTTCCTCTGGGTGCTCCGGTTTCCTCCCACATTACAAGACATGCATCTGGAGCATTTCTTCTTGGGCCTCCGCTGAAAATTGGCTTTGTTCCAAGTCGGACTTTCCCGGTTAACAAATGTTAAATAAATAAATAAAATAAAAATAAAGAAATAAATAAAATAAAACTGATTTGTACAGGTGCTTGTGTTGGAAATGCATTTGTAAAGTTGCTTGTGTTAAAAATATACCAACAGTGGGTCCTGCTGGACAGAAAAGAAATACAATGGTATGTCAGACTGTATTATAACTGCTGAAATGAATATATTGTAACAGAGGATACTGGAAGAGAAGAGGTTAATCTCAGTCCACTTAACTTTGAGAAACACTCTGAAATTAAATTACCTGGTTTAGGTCATAACAATTACATATTACAGTTCTGACTGCCAGAGACAAAAGGTCTGTGAAAACCATGACTAGAAATCTTACTTTATTGTCCTTAGGGGTGAACTAATTGCTACCTTGGAAGGGTAGAAGTTTTTGAAATGGTTTTATAGTTTCCAGATGCTATAACACATCATAGCAAAACTCTGTGTGTATTATGATACTTATGTGCTAAATTCTGGATGTTCATCGTGTTACACTGCTGCAGTCATTACACTTGCGTTATCCTGCCATCAGGCAGTCCCGCAGTCGGCCAGAGTTCCAAAGTCTTGGTCCGGCTTCGGTTGCTGTCGCCTCCTCCCTGACATCAGTGCGACAGGGGTATATAAGATGCAGCCGACACCATTTTCTTCAGTCTTTCTTGCCGCGCAGTGCCCGAAGCAGAAGCAGTTCGCAAGTGCCGGTCGGCTGACTCCTGAGATTTTCATTCCGAATCCAGAACCGAAGTCTTCTAAAAGAGCTAAGTACCCCGTTGGGGAAATTTTTTCTTCCCTCAGACTGATGTCAGTAAAAGTTAATAAATAGAAGTTATGTTCTTACCATAACGTTCCATGTTAGTTGTCTTCTTCTCGCCTTCTTCTTGCTGGATGGGTTCGAGGCAGACCCGACTGCCACTCTAAAAGCTCGAGAGTTGGTTCCACCGGCTCGAGGCTCCCCTTATATCCCACAATGCTAGGCGAAAGTTACCTCAGATCTCGTTTGTAAGCTAACCCCAGCTTATAATAGTAAGAGAATAACTCTAAAAACAGAGTCCACCTCTAACAACAGGAAGGAAAAAGGGTGACCTACATCCTGATCCAGGAAATATGCACAACAGCATATACCTAAGAAAGAGGTGGTAGAAAGAGAGGTCACGATCACAACTCCTCTAGGTCTGTCCAGGCCAGGGGGAAGGAGGGTGGGACGCAAGAAGAAGGCGAGAAGAAGACAACTAACATGGAACGTTATGGTAAGAACATAACTTCTATATGTTAAGTTGTCTATCTCGCCTTCATTCTTGCTGGATGGGACCGCGTCCCTAGCACCTTGTCCCGGGTGGCCTAACGGAACAGACTCCTGAGAACAGTGGAACCAAAATTAGCTCTATGCCTAGAAGCTAAATCCAACTTATAATGAGAAATAAAAGTGTGGGGAGTAGCCCAAGTAGCCGCTGCACAAATGGTGTCAATAGGCAGTCTGTCTTGGAAGGCTAAAGAAGTAGCCAAAGCTCTGGTGGAATGGGCTTTAGGTTTATTAGGCAATGTTTGTTGTCTAATTTCATATACCAGGGAAATCAAAGATGTTAGCCATCTGGATAATGATACCTTTGAAACTGAAAGTCCCTTTCTGCTTTCCGCATGGGAGACAAACAGCTGATCAGATTTTCTGAATTGTTTTGTTCTATCCAAGTAGTACCTCAATTGACGATGAACATCCAGGCAGTGTAATTTTTGTTCAGACCTATTGGAATACTCTGGAAAAAAGACAGGGAGGTCAATGCTTTGGTTTAGATTTGATGTCGAGACCACCTTAGGCAAAAAGGACGGGTTAGTTCGCAAGGATACTCTGTCCTTATGAAACAAAAGATAAGGAGGACGACAACTGAGTGCTTGAAGCTCAGAAACTCTTCTAGCTGATGTAATAGCTACCAGAAAAAGAGTTTTCCATGAT
Organism: Protopterus annectens; assembly: GCF_019279795.1. Taxonomy (NCBI): domain Eukaryota; kingdom Metazoa; phylum Chordata; order Ceratodontiformes; family Protopteridae; genus Protopterus; species Protopterus annectens. Next base: position 1,842,635,893 of record NC_056731.1, read on the forward strand.
AACAATTTTAAGGAACAGGAAGCTGCAGGTTCGAAAGGGGGAAGAATCAAAGAAGCAAGAACTAAATTTAGGTCCCAAGGAGAAGGAGGATTTCTTATAGGAGGTCTGAGAAGAAAAACTCCTTTCAAAAAGGCTTTGCAGAGTTTGTGGGACATTAGGGCAGATTCAGAAATACCCACATGAAAGTTCAAAATAGCTGCCAATTGAACTTTAAGTGTAGAGGGAGATGAACCTGCATGGAAGAGTTCAGCTAGAAAATCAAGGACTAGTTGGATGGAAGCGGTGAAAGGATCTATGTTCCTTCCTTGAGCCCAGTATGTGAAGCGTTTCCACTTACTCAAATAAATCTTCCGAGTGGAAGATTTATGGGAAGCTATCAAAATATCTCGAACAGAGTGAGATAATTGAGGAAGCCTGGCTAAGGTTGGAACTGGAGGAACCAAGCAGTGAGGTTCAGAGAGGGGAGGGAGCGATGAAACTGACCCGACTGATGGATCAAAAGATCTGGAACTAGGTCCAGATTCCACGGTTGCTCCAAGAGAAAACGATGTAGAAAGGGGAACCATACTTGTCGAGGCCAGTAGGGAGCAATGAGGATCAATGAGGCCTTCTGAGCGATAGCTTTCTGAGTGGGAAAGGGGGAAATGAATACAGAAGTCCCCGGGGCCAAACTTGGACTAGAGCGTCTCTGCTGGGTTGGCCTGGTAAAGGGAACAGAGTGAAATATTCTCTGCACTTGCTGTTTTGGGGAGTAGCAAAAAGATCGCAGCAAGGCTGACCCCACTTGAGAAAAATCTCTCTCACTACAGAGTCTTTCAGAGACCACTCGTGAGGCATGAGAATAGCTCTGCTCAACTTGTCCGCAATATGATTGGACTTCCGGGATGCGTTGCTATCAGAAAACGCTGAGAAGAAATCGCCCATTGCCACAGTCTGAGTGCTTCTCGACACAGGGGGTATGATCTGGTTCTGCCTTGTTTGTTGATGTACCACACTACAGACATATTGTCTGTCTGGATTGCAATTGTTCCCAAGGGAAGAGAGTCTTGAAGGGCTTGCAACGCTAAAAGCACTGCTCTCATCTCCAGAACATTTATGTGCAAGTGGCATTCGTTTGGTTGGCATGTGCCCTGGACTGTCCTGCCCTGATAATGCTCCCTACACCCGATCAGGGAGGCATCCGTTGTCAGTGTAGCAACCGGAGGAGGTGGAACAAAGGTCTTCCGACAGGAGATGGGGAAGACATCCACCACATGAGATGCTTTTTGCGCCTGCGTGATCACAATGGTGTGAGACATTGGAAATTCCTGATATGACCATTGAGTAAAAAGCATCCACTGAAGGATCCGCATGTGGTATCTGGCTAATGGAAGGAGAGGTATGGTCAGCCATAATTCGCAACACTTTTAGAACTAATCTGACTTTCATTCTCTTGTTGTTGAGAAGGAGTGATACCAATTTGTGAATGTCTGATATCCTTTGATGTGTTAGCCTTGCAGACATGTTTATCGTATCTAGATTTGCGCCTATGTAGGTAATAGTACGACAAGGCGACAAAACAGACTTTTCGCAATTTATTGAAATACCCAGTTTTGACAAAGCGAAAAGTATAATCTCTGGCCATCAGAAGGAGATGCTTGGTGGGAGCTGTGAGGAGCCAGTCGTCCAAATATGGAAACACCTGGAATCCTTGTCGTCTCAGGTGAGAAGCTACCACTGCCATGCATTTGGTAAACACCGGGGCAGTGGTGAGACCAAAGGGCAGGGCCCTGAACTGAAAATGACTGGTTCCCAGCCTGAAGCAGAGGAATCTTCTGGAGCGTCTGTTCATTTTTATGTGATAGTACGCATCCCGAAGGTCTATAGAGCACATCCAGTTTCCTTTGCCCAAAAGGGGGAAGGATGGATTGCAGCGTGACCATCCGAAATCTTGTTTTCTTGACTGATTTGTTCAAGACACTGAGATCCAATATCGGTCTCCAGTCCCCTGTTTTCTTTGGAACTAAAAAGAACCTTGAGTAGATTCCGGATCCTTGTTGGTCTGCTGGCACTGGCTGAATTGCTCTTTTGCAAGCAGTTTTGAAATTTCCAAAGCTGCTAGATCCCTTTGAGGGTGGAACATCTGGAAGGGATTTTTGACTGATTTGGAAACGAAGAAAGGGGATAGAATAGCCTTCGAAATGATGGACTGTACCCATTTGTCTTGAGTCAGGGATAGCCAGGCTTCTGGGTACAGTGACAATCTTCCCCCGACTGCCTCCGAAGATGGGCAGTCGGGCAACACCTCAGGGATGCTGAAAGGGCTTGTCAGGAAGGCTTCCGATTGCCCTGGTTCTGCGGACCCCCTGCCCCTAGGCGGCGTCTACCATTGTTATTCCCACCTCTGCCTTTGGCAGGAAAACGACTCTGTGCGTCAGGCGAAGTCCCTTGAGATTGTTTACGGAACCACATCTTTCCACCCTTCTGGCCTTTGGGGTAAGGCCTGGAAGGAGTCGAAAATGGACTCCGGCGGCAGAAAGGGTCTTGCCATCAGTCTCGCACCTAGTCAGGGTTTCTTTCACTTGAGGACCAAAGAGATGATCCATCAAAGGGAGTTTGTGAAAGACGCCTTGAAAGGGTCCAAAATTGCATAGCCGCATCCAGGCGTGCCTACGTAAGGCTACACCTGTCCCTGCGGCTCTGCTCGCTCCATCAGCCGCGTAAGAAAGGAGGCATGGAGGAGTTGGATATGGAATTAAGGGTAGCCAGCTGCGTGTTCATCTTGTCTTGAAACCGCAGCTGTAGGATCCTTTAACATTTCACTCGCTTCCTTGATCAAGTCCCTTTGAAGACAAATGGCACAGGTAGTTCAGCGACGCATGGTAAATGTCGCTGAGGAGAACATCCGCTTCCATCTATCCATGGCCCTAGATTCCTTGCTAGGTGGATGGACAGGTACTGAAGGATCAGCTAGTTCCTTCTTTGTGGCAGGAGCTACCACCATACCATCCACAGAAACTCCTTTTGTTACAAATTGTTTCTCTGCTGGAGCTGTTATGAACTTAGAAGGTCTCCTGGGAGTGGGGTCCACTGAATCAGGAGCCGCCCATGCCTTCTTAGCAACCACCTGCATGAGGGGTCAAGGGGGACACCCAGGAGGTGGAAGGACGAGAGCCAAACGCCTCAAGATACACAGATTCCTCCGAAGGGTTAAGGGCTGGCCAATTTCCCTCTGTTTCAGGATCTCCAGAATGTCTGCAAATGAGACATCTTCAGAAGGGAACGGGGAACCCTCAGAATCATCCAAATCTGTGTCTGACGTGATGGACTCGGGTGAGTCAATGTGTTTCCTCTTACACTTCCTCTTCCGAGGGGCTCTTCTGCCAAATCAGGAGAGGCCTCGAAGAGGATGAAATCCCCACAGGGGCTCCTGAGGAGCTGGCTCTCTGCGGTCCGGGATGAGGGAGTGAGTCGACTTACCCTGAGGCAGCATAGAGGAGGGGCGGCGGAGCCGACTGTGGAGTAGAGACAGGCTCTAACACACTCCGCATGACCTCGAATGCACCCCTGTCAGGCAGAGCCAGAGGTCCCGCCCGAGGAGCTAAGAACCCCTCGGCACCGACAGTGATGGCTCCGAGGCCGATGTCGGAGCCGAACTCACCAGCGCCGAAGCCCGAGAGGGAGGGGTCGGACAAGGGTCCGATGCCACTCACCCCTCGAGCCGACGAGGGAAGTCCGGCGCCGAGATTCTTCCAAAGAAGAAAACGGAGCCGGCGACGGAGCCGAAGACAATTGTATCGGCTCCGGCGTAATCACAGTCTCGGTTCCGACGACCCGGCTCGAACTCAAGAGAGTCGAAGGAGGAAAATGTTGATGGACCGGGCAGGCATCGACTGATGAGTCGGGCTCTGAAGCATCTGGGCTAGTGCCTCGGACTTAAGTAGTCAACTCACTACCCTCTGAAGGTCATGATCCGACAGCCTCGATGACCTAAAGGAGTGAGACCTTTGGCCGCTCAGACAGCAGGGGAGATCCTGGAGCCGAATGAACGGAGCCAAGAGATGGTGACCTGACCTCTTCTAGTTGTCGGCTCCGAAGGTCTGGTCGAGCCGACACGGAACTTATAACCTCGGCTCCGGCCGGAGCCGAGCCACAGAAACTGTGGACTGAGACTTATCGGCTCCAGCCGGAGCCGATAAAGGCAAAGGTTGAGAAACCTGAGGTCTCAGCTCAGATGCCGGAGCCGAAGACCTAGATGCCTTAGAGGGCTTCCCTGTTGAAACAGACAGGGAATCCTCTGGCTTCAGTAAGCCTAAGAATTAATTTATTTTTTCTTTCCTGCAGGACCCTGGGGCTGAAGCCATGGCACACAGCACAGGAGTCCTGCAGGTGCAAAGGCCCCAGACAATAGACACAAGAAGTGTGAGCGTCTGTCAGAGACATTTTCTGACAGCACGCATCACACTTCTTGAATCCGGAGACCTTTGCTTCTTTAGACATTTTGTCAGAACAGGTGTACACAAACACGCACACAAACACACTAGTTATACCCTGTCCGATTAATACAATAAAAAAGTAGTAATACTAGTAATTTAAACTACAATAAACTAATATAACACACACACTCCACTAGGGAAGGAAAAGCCTGTAGGCCCAAGGGAAGAACCAAAGGTTCTTGGGGAAAGAACGGAAATTTTTTTGGGTAGGGAATAAAAGTTTTCTAACCTACACTAACTAAGACAAAATATTAAATTAAAGGGGTTTTTAAAGTCTAATTTTCACAAGAAAATAGTACTCACCAGGAACCGGTAGAAACAACCAACCTCGAAGCTGTAGCGGCAAACGAGATCTGAGGTAACTTTCGCCCAGCATTGTGGGATATAAGGGGAGCCTCGAGCCGGTGGAACCAACTCTCGAGCTTTTAGAGTGGCGTCGGGCCGAGGTCGGCTCCGAACCCATCCAGCAAGAATGAAGGCGAGATAGACAACTTAACATCTGTATTTCTTGTGGGAAACAAATACCTCATAAGGATTTCCACTCCTATTGTATTCCATGCCTAGGCCCTGACCACGACGTCACCGGTTGTCGGTTTTGTGCTAGGTTTAACAAGCGCACTATTAAACGTTGGTTTGATTTTGCCCAACATTATTTTGGTAGAAAATTCAATTACACCATGCCGTCAGAAATTACGATGACTGCAATGCATAAAAAGCGCAAGGACAAGGACAGGCATCCGAGGCCCAAAACTGACGACGAGGCCTCTTCTAGGCCGGTCGCCAGTTCTCCGGTTTTCAACGAGGCACCTACGCAGCCCCTGATGACCGCGTCCACAGAACCACAGACCGCCTCCGACTCCCATGTGGAGCTGGCTGGGCCTTCGGACACACTAGGTCTTCAGCTTACCGATCCTAAACCTACAGAGGGAACCAATGTAGCTGAGCAATCCACAGATTCAGAGGGTGTTTTCAGACCTACCCAGTTAACCATTAAACCCTCTGTTAAGTCTAAGCCCCCCTTAAAAGCAAAGAAACAGACACAACTCTCTCCAGGACAGGCTTCCATGCCTAAGAAACAAATGCTAAAAATGGCCGAGGACCTAATCACCCTGATCAGGGGGTCCCATCCCCCTCCTGATAAAAGGCCCAGACAGGATGCAGACTATGAATCTTCTGACCAGGTGTCCATTTCCTCAGAATCTTCCTCGGACCTAGGATATTCTTTACCCCCTTATGAGGATGCTGATGCTGAGGAATCAATTCCATCAGCCTCTCCGCCTAAGGATTACTCTTTTGGGGAGACCTTACATACCATGAGGGAGCATTTCTATTGGGAAGGTCAGGATTACTCAGAATCCAAGAAAAGGCTCAGAGACTTCCTTTTATTGCCTCAACACAGACCCCTTGCTATCCTGCCAGTTTTAGACATTGTGGATGATGTGTACACTGAATCCAGTTTGAACCCTGACTCCTTACCCCCAGCCGCAGTTAAACCTGATAGATATTACAGAGTCCCTGACTCTCACAAATTTCTGTACAAAAGTCCTGTTGCTGACCCTGAAACTATTTCTCAGGAACCAAAAGGGATTAAGGCCTCATCAGCAAAAAAACCCAGTTCACTCTGACAGAGATTCCAGAGCATTAAACAGACGGGGAAAGAAGGTATATATGTCTGCAACTTTAGCAATGAGAGCCTTGAAATGCCAGTTTCACATGCTAAAATATCAGCAATTTTTGATGTCTCAGTTGAAACAAAAGATGCTTCCAGATTCAGATCCTCCTAACTTAAAAGAAATGCAGGATTTATTGCATGCAGCTGAACAAGTGGGAAACATACTTTGCAATGTGGGTTTGATTCCTTAGATGTCTCCTGTACAGCAGCAGTTACAGGCTCTGTCTTAGAAGGCATGCTTAGTTAAAAGAACATACGTTACCAGATCATGTTAAGGTCAAATTACTGGATGCACCTTTGCAGCGGGATGTGCTGTTTGGAGTTAAGGCAGAGGAGGTATTAAAGAAGATGGAGGATAAGGCAAAATCTATGCAAACGGTGAAAGATTTCTTACAGGTTCAGCCTCCTCGGTTTAGCAGAAATTGGCCAACAAAGAATTGGTCCTTTCCAGTCACAGATAGATCTCAAAGGGGCAGATACAGACGTCCAAGAGGTAAAGGTCAGACACAAGGCCCTTACAGGCCTCAACAATGGGGCACACCAGGCCAGAAAAAAGGGGAAGACAGGCCTCAACCTTATAAAAAACAGCCTCAATGACTTTCCACTACAGCTGCCAAACAGCTCTCTCTTGGCAGCCCCCTTAGGGGGAAAACTGGCACTTTTCTATCACAACTGGCATTGCATCACCAAAGACAAATGGGTTCTCAACATTGTATCTCAAGGTTACAGGTTCCATTTTCACACCCTGCCAAGTCTAAAAGGAATGCCAAATCTGCCACCAAATCAATGGGCAGAGGCTCAAAAACAAATTACAGCACTCATGGACATGACAGCTATTCAAAAGGTACCACCACAGGAACAAGGACAAGGATTTTACTCAAGAATCTTTCTGGTTCCTAGAAAGGACAAAGCCTGGAGACCCAATCTGGATCTTTCTACACTAAACACTTAGCTGGATGTTCCAAAATTCAAGATGTTGCCACTACAACAGCTTCTTCCCATGCTGGGCAAGAAATCTTGGCTCGTGACTTTGGACCTCAAAGAGGCATACCTGCATGTCCCTATCAGACAAAACTGCAGAAGATACCTCAGATTTCTAGCTGGTTCAATGCACTATCAATTCTCTGCACTGCCCTTTGGCTTATCTACTGCACCCAGGGTCTTCACAAAGTGCCTGGCACCAGTAATTGCATTCTGCAGGCAAAAAGGAATTCAATTTTATCCATACCTGGATGACTGCCTGATTCAAGCAGAGAGCAAGGACATTCTACTAAAGCATCTGGCATACGTAAAAAAGTTATTAAGTTGCCTGGGGTACACAGTAAATGAAAAGAAATCAAAACTAGTGCCCTCACAACAGATAATATTCCTGGGTGCCAGCTTGAACACAATGGCCCAGATGGCTTATCTCACGCCAGACAAGCAAGGACAACTGACTCAATACTTTCAATTAATGGCAACAAAGACCCAACTCCCTGCAAGAAAAATTCTGCAGGCCTTGGGCTACATGGCATCTTGCATACTACTAATTCCATATGCCAGACTGCATATGAGGAAACTACAATGGTACCTAAAGAGCATATGGTCTCAACACTGTCAACGTTTGGAAACAGTTATACCACTAATTCCTTGCCTACAACAGGAGTTTCGATGGTGGGCACAAGCTTGTCACCTCAACAAGGGACAGCCTTTCACTCAACCCACAGCCAGGCAGACACTGACAATAGATGCATCGGATTACGCCTGGGGAGCACACATGGCAGGAAAATGTATCCAGGGCGAGTGGCCCACAGAACAAAGACATCTCCACATCAATCAAAAAGAGATGCTAGCTGTACAAAATGTTATTATAGCTTTCAAGGGCCTACTGCATCCAGGATAATTACTACTAAAGACAGACAACACCACAGTTATGTGGTACATAAATAAGCAAGGGGGCACACACTCCTACCCCCTCTGCAGACAAGCCATGACCTTGTGAAACACAGCTGTAAACTACCAAGTTCATCTGCAAGCACAATTCCTGCCAGGAGAGAAAAACACACTGGCAGACGACCTAAGCAGAAACATTATGGACCCACACGAATGGGAACTGAACCCACAAATATTTAGAATGATAACACAAAAATGGTGGAGCCCAAACATAGATCTGTTTGCTTCCCCAAAGAACTGCCAATTACAGAAATTTTGCACAAGGAGCTACCATCCACAAGCATGGAAAGTGGATGCCCTCTCATTCAGCTGGAAAAAACTACAAGTATATGCTTTCCCTCCTTTACCTCTCCTTCCAAATGTATTCATAAAAGCCAGGCAGGAAGAGCCAAAAATGATCCTGATTGCACCAGACTGGCCATACCAGCACTGGTACCCAATCTTAAAGAACTTAGCACAAGAACCACCTTGGATTTTGCCTCATATCCCACAGTTGCTGACACAGCACAACAATCAGATACTTCACAGCCAGCTAAAGACCTTAAACCGAGCTGCATGGAAAATTCCCTAGTCAAGCAAGCAATGCCTCTCTCCAAAGCTGTTATGGATGTCATTCTGGAGGGCAGAAGGCCTAGCACCAGGAAAGCATACTCGGATAAATGGAAGAGATTCTGTGCCTGGAGCCAAGCGCACAGCCTTGACCCTCTTGTCCCAAACATTCCTCAGATACTGCAATACTTAACTGAGATGCTGGACAAGGGCCTCTCTTTTTCATCCATCAAGATCCACGCCTCAGCTATCTCTGCTCATTACAATGTGGATCCACCAATTTTTTCTAATCCTTTGCTCAAACAATACCTCAGAGGGGCTAAAAACATAAGACCGCCCCGTAGAGCACCTACACCAACTTGGGACCTCAACTTTGTTTTGGAAAAATTAACTTTACCTCCTCTTGAGCCAGCTAACACAGCAGAATTAAAATACATCTCTTGGAAAACTGCTCTGCTACTGGCAATAACATTAGCATGAAGAGTTTCAGAATTACAAGCACTAATGGCAGTGGAAGCTTTCCACATCTTCCACCAGGACAGGGTGTCTTTAAGAACTAACCCTACATTTATGCCAAAGGTGGTATCAAGTGTGGCTTTAAACCAAACTATTCACTTGCCAATTTTTTTATCCAAAACCACAGAACAAAGGGGAGAGACTACTATATTCTTTGGACAATCACAGACAGTTACGCTTCTACTTGGACAAAACCAAAGCTTTCAGAAAATCTGAGCAATTATTGGTAGCATACGCTGCAGGAGCAAAGGGAAAAGCCATTTCAAAGCAAACTATTGGACACTGTATACGTTTCTGCTATACCCACCATGGGAAACCTGTACCTAGCAGCATTAGATCTCACTCCACCAGTGCAACAGCCACTTCAACTGCCTACCTCAGAGGAGTACCTACCAAGGATATTTTGGAAGCAGCAACATGGAGTTCTGTGCATACCTTCACCAAACATTACCATTTGCCTTTATACTCCAAATCCAGAGCTGGCTTCACCACTGCTGTACTGCAGGGCCTTATAGCCACCCCTAATGCCTTATAGATCCAGCCTCCCTACCTCAGTTTTGGGATTCCACCCAAGTGTAATGACTGCAGCAGTGTAACACGATGAACATAGTACAGTTTTGTACCTACCATAAATGTAGATGTTCGAGTGTAGACACTGCTGCAATCCAGGTTACCCTCCCTCCTTCCCCTCTTACTTTCTGGTACTTACCTAGGGCATCTACCCTTTATTACCTATGGGGAGTATTTGCTGGTAACTAAAAATGGTTGTTTGCTTTTCTTTTGTATTTTTACTAGCAATTTGAATTGCCTATCTATTTGGGGGCACCTGACATCTGGGGCAAGAAAAACTGAAGAAAATGGCGTTGGCTGCATCTTATATACCCCTGTCACACTGACGTCAGGGAGGAGGCGACAGCAACCGACGCCGGACCAAGACTTTGGAACTCTGGCCAACTGCGGGACCGCCTCACGGCAAGATAACCCAAGTGTAATGACTGCAGCAGTGTCTACACTCGAACATCTACATTTATGGTAGGTACAAAACTGTACTTTCAGTTTCTAGTAAAGGGGTAGTGTGGGAACTAGAAATCAGATGACCAGAGATATGTGATGTCATTCTGTAACCCAGCACTGGAATGATGCTTTAATACTAGATGAGACAGAAGTCTCAGAGCAGTCTTTTTTTGAAACCTGACAAAGAAAGATCACTCACCCACTTCATCTTGCCTTGCTTTAGTAAGTAACCAGGGAATAGTAATTCTTTAGATCACTCAGGAAAACATGGTGAGATTAGTTATGTACTGTTTTTCTGTATGTGTGTGAATGTGTCCATCTGTGTTATGTTTAATATTTCCTATTATTAAAACTATGGTGTTTATTGTAAATAGATATTCAGAATTTTTGTGTTCCATTTATTATTTATTATTAAATATATTTAAACTTTTCATTGTGACTGGTCTTTTAGAGAATATTTTAACCTTTGAGAGTACTTATATTTATTTGGTGAGACTGTGGCTGCTTCTGAAAACCTTGCTGCATTGGTCAAACACTGCCATCTGTATAAATATTAATTTTACTCAGTATAATTGGGTACCCTTGTAAGAGTCTTAGAGTAGCTGGCTTTGAAGTGTTCTGGTGGCAGTATATACCGTATAATCTGGGCAGAGGGGGCATAGCTGGTAAAACTGTGTGTCAGATACTTGAAGCAGGGACACAGAGCACTGGTTTCATAGAGAGGATGGTGGAGGACTTGGCTTGGAACACTTGGCTGAGGTCTCAACTCTACAGTAGTGGTCAGTGTGGAGTTTTATTTGGGGCTTGGAGGGAGAGAGAGGGAAGCCCAGCACCAGGACGGGAGTGTGTTCCCTGTGTGCTGTTAAGGGGAGTTGTACTTGGTGCAGTGAGCTGCATCTGGAAACACTGTGTGTATCTATTTTTGTTCTAAGTGAACGTGCCTCACCAGTGTCAGTGGTAAGGATTGAGGCTCTTTGATTACTGGCCCAGAGGAGGGACATCACAGTTGTCCACATGTTGCAAATTTTGTTTTGAGAAGTATATCAAATCTCTATCATCCATACCAAGAACACATTCAGCTAGGGTGACTGCTACTTCTTAAGCCTTTTTCAAGAATGCATCACCATGATATATTAGCAGCAGCCATGAGGGTGTCTCTGAATACTTTCACCAGACACTGTAAGATGAATATGATCTCTAGGGTCTGGGTATTCTCTGTGGTCAAAATCAGTATGGGAATGTTTTCATAAGAAACCACCAGGTGGATGAACTGGAGACACTTATCTTGCCAGTCATTGTGGTTGCTCCTAATCCTGTCAGATATGAAAGTTATGTTCTTACTGTATTAGATCTGTTGGAATCAGGTGCATCCTCACTGACACTACCACACTCTGGTCCCCCTGCCTCTGACAAAAAAAGGCCTAGGGGAAGCAGGAAAGTGGAATGTGTAATATGTTCCACCTCACTATAGACACGAGAGATCTAGAGAGTGAAAGAGACAAGCAAATAATTATGGGAGCATGGGAAGAGTTTGGTGTTTAGCAAAGTCTTATGTTCACAATTTCTATGGTCTGGGCAGCCCTAAGAACACCCTGTCTGGAAAAGATGCCTCTTGTCCGACATATCTAGTCATAGTAATCACATAACTTTTGTTTATCAAAAGGCTTGGAGACCTGCAGACAGATGTTACTTGCACAGCTCTTACATAAAATATAGACAATAAAATACAGACAATATGAAAAGCATGTTTTACTATAGTGATTATTGTCATACTCTAAAGTTTGAATCAGAGTGGCACCAATTATATTCTGTTTGAAGGAAAGTTCACAATCTCTCTGAAAAGACACAGTTAAGATTAATGTAGAGAAACATGTTTGATAACAATACAGTGCTTCATCACCATTTAGATACATTTTTCTAGACTCAATTAATACTTATATTACTTTGCACCACTGTCTTTTTGCATTTACTGTGCTACAGGGCCTATCAACTCTGTTTAAGTAATAATCTGTATCTGTTATCTCTGACCTCACTGGTTCCATTTCTGTACCACATTTCCTAATAAGAAATGTTTCTCACTTTCATTTTAGGCTTCTCTATTCATCTTTTTTTCTTTATTGTCTGCTAACACAACCTTTCATCTCTTATGCTTATTTTGTACAGTGCTACAGATTCCAGTTTGCTTCACGTTTACTTATTTATTCCAAAAGCACAACTTGCAGATCCAGCCTGCTGACTTAAATTGCCTAAGGACTTAACTTACTAAAGCAAGCATTTTTGAAGGAAGGCAAGCTCTCCCTACCCCCAAGTGTTTGTGTGTGTGTGTGGGGGGGGGGGGGGTAGCCCCCCACACCCCCAAACGCAAGTAGAGCAACTTCAGCTCTGTACAAACATGAAGACAGGGAAACAAAATCCCAAAATGAAATAACCACTACTGTTACACACTTAGAAAACAACAGATGCACAATTTTATTAAATTATTTCTCCATTATCACAGAAATCAATTTGTAAAATAAGACCTTTTGACATTAAGTCTATTTTTTTAGATTTGCCCAAATTGAATTGTGCACTGTAATGTGACAGGCTTTGCCAAGTTTATCCTACATTTGTAGAGCAAGACATCAGTAAGTGGGGCACCTCCATTTCTCCAGTAAAACAAAAAAGTCATTGGATTCTCAAGGTTTCTAAAAGCTTATGCTTTGTCAAAAAATATGCTCTCAACGTACCACCATCCACATTCTTAGCCCCAGGGACTCAAAGGCCCTTATGGTTGTGGTTCCATTGCAGGAATAAAATCAGTGAAATTCTTCTTCTATCCCCTTGAGGGGATATGTTAAAGGAATGTAAAAAATGCTTGTTTTTAAGACTTGTCTGCTCTATTAGTACAGTAGTGAGTTGTCATTAGTATGGAAAAATAGAAAAATGTCTAGAATTATATCATCATCATTTTATTTAGGTGTGACTAGACTGCCTTTTTCCATGTAAATCTTAATATGGCAGAGGTTCCGAGTTCCAGTTCACGACAGAAGAAGCAGTAGCAGTGAAACTTTTTCCCCTCTGGCACAAATAAAGCAATTGTTATGGAGATGTAATACATTTAGATTAAGTGTTCAGATCTGCAGTGGTTAAGGGACAGGGAAAGTACAATTTATGCTATTTCAGATAAGCAATAAAACAGCCACATGCTACAAACTCTTGTGGAACACACATTTCCATGGATTTATTATTGGCTTATTAACCATGATCTGCATGTTTTCTCTAGGGACCTGAAAGTCTTTTTTGACAGTCATGTTGCATGTTGCAAAGATTGTAAAAACTACTAATGTGGAATAATTTAATTGGTTACCCGAAGGGCAAGTATCACTGTAACTTAGGTATGTGCTTACACATGCTTTATATATTCAGAAGGACTACTAGAATGGAATTTAGAGCCTTCATTCGCTATGAATATTAAAGCATGTTACCATTTATCAGAGCAGGCAGCAGTAATTAAGAACATAAAAAGAGGTTAAGTAAAGGTCAGGTGCGGTGAAAGAGATCAGGGATGAAGCATAGTGCCATCACTGTTCTGTGCTCTGTCATCAGCATAATGCTATCAATGAAACTATTTTATTTATGCATTTAATCAAATGAATGTCAGCCTCTTGTGTCTTAACATCTCTGTCTCTGCCACTCACGAAAGAAGGGTAACTAATAGCATCCCAGCAGAACTGACCACACTATAGTACACAATCCCATTACCAGATGTACTATTTTTCTGTTATCACCTTTGACTGCGACATTCCTCACCACTCAAACATATTATCATTCTCTTGGGTGCTGTATGTCCTTGGCTAAACTGTGCCCAAACCTAACAAGTATTGCTCCTCATTGCTCATCTTCAATATCTTAATTCCCCAACATCTTCCAGTTATGCTGTGACTTACCTTACTTATTCTCTTTGGCCCCATACCTGGTGACCATCAAGCTTCCCCTAGATTCACAGAGGCCATCATTCAGGCAACCATGAGGGTTGCTTGTGTGGTTACCAACATCCTGGCAGCAAGACCGTTTTCCTTAATAAATCAGAATTCCTCACTATAACAGTGAGATGTGTAATCTGTATCACATCTGGTGCCACTATGTCTACTCGTGTATTGGCACATGTGTAGGCACTTGCTGAGGAAGGCTACTGTGTTTACAGCTTAGTAAGCCAAGTGCAAATCCCAGGGCCACCATAAAACATTGCCTCTCCTCCTCTGAGGAATTGCCACATAGGATGCCCCCCCCCCCCAAGGAGAGGCATGCCCATCCTCCCTCTATCAGCTCCAGCAGGCACCAATATCGCTAATCAAGTACATGTCACTTGAATGTAGTTAGGTCTTTAGTCCTCTACACCGATGGAACTAACCATGCGGTCTTACTTTTTTTTTTATTCAAGTGGTTGCTTACAGTTTTCTTTTCTTGCACTTGTAAGAAATACAGTGCTGTTGGTACATTACTATTCCTGATTATCTTGTAGTGAGCATTCATTTCAGGTCACAAGATTATCCTTCAGCTGTTTCCACTTTCCCCTGCCTCTTACTTAGCTTTCACATCACTGATGTATGTTTTTACATCTCTGCAGAAAACAATGGAAATGGACTTTAAACACTTGTGGGAAGGCCACCATGAAAAACTGTATGGTGAGGAAAACCTACAGATCTCTGCAGCTATTATGTTACTGTTGTGTAAGGAATAAAGAACTGGGTCTCACCACCTCAGTATTTTTCTTTTCAAATTTTTTTGCTGATATCCACTTATACATGCCATAGCATGGGTCTATATTATAAGCACGAAAGACCTTTTCAGCGAATATGAAAACAGCGACACATATTGCGTGAGCCGTGAAAACACTGAACACCCTAAACCACAAAATTCAAAATCTCGAATCGTCATAGTTGGCCAACCCCACCGCCCGCTACATACTACCTACCCAAACAAAATAAATAAACCACATACATACGCTAAACAAAACCCTACTTCTAACCCTATACTAAACCTTACGTACATTACTATCTATGCACTTACCTTAACCCGCACCCTAACCCTAAGGTCCGTAACTATCACACACTTACCTTAAGGAGCTATACTGCAGAAGGGCCAACTATGACGATTCGAGATTTTGAATTTCGCGGTTTAGGGAGTTCAGTGTTTTTGCGGTTTGCACAATATGTGTCGCTGTTCTCGTATTCGCTGTAAAGGTCTTTCGTGCTTATAATATAGACTCCCACAGCATTCATGGGTTGTTATCCATTTACACCTTTAGAAAGTGTGCTCAGTTTTATTTCTGTTCCAGCTATTTGAACTCTTTCCAGACCCAATGCATATAAAAGTCATCCAGTGCTGTAACATCACTGCATTCAGTAAATAATCCTAGTGGTTTGATGATGCAGTGTGTTATCACTGTATGGAAGTACAGGGTAATGACTTTGAGTTTGGAGCCAGCAATATATAACAGCCAGAGCTTGACCAAGAGAAAAGACTATATCCGCCTTCACCACTTCACTTAACAAGCAGTGGCCAAAATACCTCTCAACTGTCCAGATTTTTGCCTCATATATTTGGTCTGTCCCTCATAAAATTTGTGTTTTTCTGGCCAATCACTGAGGATAGCATGGGTCTATATTATAAGCACGAAAGACCTTTTCAGCGAATATGAAAACAGCGACACATATTGCGTGAGCCGTGAAAACACTGAACACCCTAAACCACAAAATTCAAAATCTCGAATCGTCATAGTTGGCCAACCCCACCGCCCGCTACATACTACCTACCCAAACAAAATAAATAAACCACATACATACGCTAAACAAAACCCTACTTCTAACCCTATACTAAACCTTACATACATTACTATCTATGCACTTACCTTAACCCGCACCCTAACCCTAAGGTCCGTAACTATCACACACTTACCTTAAGGAGCTATACTGCAGAAGGGCCAACTATGACGATTCGAGATTTTGAATTTCGGTTTAGGGAGTTCGGTGTTTTTCGGTTTGCACAATATGTGTCGCTGTTCTCATCTGTAAAGGTCTTTTGCTTATAATATAGACTCACAGCATTCATGGGTTGTTATCCATTTACACCTTTAGAAAGTGTGCTCAGTTTTATTTCTGTTCCAGCTATTTGAACTCTTTCCAGACCCAATGCATATAAAAGTCATCCAGTGCTGTAACATCACTGCATTCAGTAAATAATCCTAGTGGTTTGATGATGCAGTGTGTTATCACTGTATGGAAGTACAGGGTAATGACTTTGAGTTTGGAGCCAGCAATATATAACAGCCAGAGCTTGACCAAGAGAAAAGACTATATCCGCCTTCACCACTTCACTTAACAAGCAGTGGCCAAAATACCTCTCAACTGTCCAGATTTTTGCCTCATATATTTGGTCTGTCCCTCATAAAATTTGTGTTTTTCTGGCCAATCACTGAGGATAGCATGGGTCTATATTATAAGCACGAAAGACCTTTTCAGCGAATATGAAAACAGCGACACATATTGCGTGAGCCGTGAAAACACTGAACACCCTAAACCACAAAATTCAAAATCTCGAATCGTCATAGTTGGCCAACCCCACCGCCCGCTACATACTACCTACCCAAACAAAATAAATAAACCACATACATACGCTAAACAAAACCCTACTTCTAACCCTATACTAAACCTTACATACATTACTATCTATGCACTTACCTTAACCCGCACCCTAACCCTAAGGTCCGTAACTATCACACACTTACCTTAAGGAGCTATACTGCAGAAGGGCCAACTATGACGATTCGAGATTTTGAATTTCGCGGTTTAGGGAGTTCGGTGTTTTTGCGGTTTGCACAATATGTGTCGCTGTTCTCGTATTCGCTGTAAAGGTCTTTCGTGCTTATAATATAGACTCCCACAGCATTCATGGGTTGTTATCCATTTACACCTTTAGAAAGTGTGCTCAGTTTTATTTCTGTTCCAGCTATTTGAACTCTTTCCAGACCCAATGCATATAAAAGTCATCCAGTGCTGTAACATCACTGCATTCAGTAAATAATCCTAGTGGTTTGATGATGCAGTGTGTTATCACTGTATGGAAGTACAGGGTAATGACTTTGAGTTTGGAGCCAGCAATATATAACAGCCAGAGCTTGACCAAGAGAAAAGACTATATCCGCCTTCACCACTTCACTTAACAAGCAGTGGCCAAAATACCTCTCAACTGTCCAGATTTTTGCCTCATATATTTGGTCTGTCCCTCATAAAATTTGTGTTTTTCTGGCCAATCACTGAGGACTGAAGTCACTAAATAATGATATACATTTGCATTTCAGCTTTCATATCCTTCAGAAAATGCATGCTAACACAAATTCTATTATTCTAGTAACTTTCTAAGTTTATAAGAGCAATATTTAAAATATGTCCCTATTTTTGGACCTTTGTCCTCCCCCAATTATTTTAGGCTTTGTCCAGATTTTATGAACTAAGAGGTTGTGAGGTATGGTGGCCATTTTCACTGGAACAACAAATCCTGAATATTTGAAGTTAGTCCTACTGGCAGTCTTACATGAAAAGTGCAACTTATCATTTATGGGTACACTTCAAGACCCAGTTCTTAATGATGAAGAGGGTATTACATCTGTGCTACTGAATTTTGCTTTCCATCTGAATATATTTGAAAGGATAGTTAAATATTCAGGAAATTTTCTTGACAAGCTTTAGTACAGTGCATGAAAGAAATTGCTGTAATGCTGCAGGTGACTAATGACCGTAAAGGATGGCGGGTTGCTGATGCCCTTCAAGAATGCAACTGCAGTCCTGACATATGGGTTGTCCTGCCTCAGGCAGCCCTTCGGTCGGCCGGATTCCAAAGTCTGGGTCCGGCGTCGGCTGATGTCACCTCCTCCCCGACGTCAGAGCGGTTGGAGTATAAAGGCATCCGCCGACGCCATCTTCTCCAGTCTTTCTTGCCGCGCGGTGCCCGAAGCAGAAGCAGTTCGCAAGTGCCGGTCGGTCAGCTCCTGTGTTTTCAGTTACCGAAGTCATCTAAAAGCTAAGTACCCCGTTGGGGAACATTTTTTCTTGCCTCAGCCGATGTCAGAAAAAAATTGAAAAAGTTAATAATTGTTTGTCTTGTGGTAAACAAATACCTCATAAGGACTTCCATTCTTTCTGCCTCCCTTGCCTGGGCCCAGACCACGACGTCTCGGCCTGTGCTGCCTGTGCTTGCTTTAATAAGCGCACACTCAGGCGCCGGGCAGAATTTGCCGAAGACTTTTTTGGCAAATCTTTCGCTTATATCATGCCGTCGGAACAACCGACAGCACAATCTACCAAAAAACGCAAGGACCGGGACCAACATCCTCGGCCCGCGTCATCCATCGATACCACGCCTAAGCCCTCCGCGAGTGCATCGGTCCCTTCGGAAGCGGTAATTCAACCGCCCCAGGCCGACGACACCGCTTTAACGCATTCTTCGGTCCCGGAGATTTCAACGGTGCCAGTTGTTGATTTTCCTCCAGAAACCGAAGCTCTAGATTTACCCGACACCATTCCTGTGGACAAGGCTACCCCTGCACGTGGGGCAGCTAGGCCTCCAGTATCCATGTCCATCAAGGCCTTTGCACGTGCTTAGGCTGCCAGCCAGGCCAAGGCCCATCCTAAATCTACTTCTTAGGGCCCCTCTTCTGATAGACAGATCATGACTCTTGCTGCAGATCTAATCTCTCTTATCAGGGGTTCTCAGCCGCACCCAGACAGAGGTTCTCAGCCACCTGCAGATAAAAGGCCTAGAACTGAGCAGACAGACACCCTCTCTTCAGATGAAGCCTCTGGGGATTCAGAGTACTCAGATACCCAGGAAGAATCCTTCCAGGCCTATGAGGACTCGGATGCTGAGGATTCAATTCCCTCTGCCTCCCCATCCAGAGGATATTTCTTTTGGTGAAGTTCTCCACTCCATGAGAGAACATTTTCAGTGGCAGGGTCAGGAATTTTCTGACTCCAGGAAAAGGCAACGTACCTTCCTTAAGCTACCCCAACACAGACCTTTAGCTATTCCTCCAGTGTTGGATGTCCTTGATGATGTATACTCAGACTCCAGTGCTTTGCCTGATTCTCTCCCCCCTGCTCCTGTCAAGCCTGACAGATATTACAGGGTCCCTGAAACCCATAAGCATCTCTTTAAGGCCCACTCTGTGGATCTAGAAACTATTTCACAGGGCCCCAAAGGAGTGGCTACTTCCTTGGCCAAAAACCCTCTGCCCACTGACAGGGAAGCTAGGTCCCTGGAGAGATGGGGCAAAAAAGTTTATACCTCTTCCACCCTTGCCATGAGGTCACTCAACTGCCTTTTTCATATGTTTCAGTACCAGGATTACTTAATGGATGATTTGCAGAAAAAGTTAGCCTCTCCTGAGCCTATAGATAGAAAGGCATTGCAGGATTTGGTTCATAATACTCAGCAGGTTAGCAATCATTTTCTTCAGTGTGGTTATGATGCATTGGAAGCTTCATGTAGGGCAGCCATGACAGGGGCCGTTATACATAGACATGCTTGGTTGAAAGAACAGCCACTGCCAGACCATGTTAAAGTTAAGCTCCTGGATGCACCTCTGGAAAAACAGAAGCTTTTTGGTGCTAATGCACAGGATGTGTTGAAGTCTATTGAGGAAAAGGCAAAATCAGTACAGACTGTCAAGGATTTCCCCAGGTTCAGCCTCCCAGATTCAGCAGGAATTGGCCTTCAAAGAATTGGTCCTTTCCAGACTCAGACAAGTTTCAAAGGGGAAAAAACAGGCGTGCTCGAGGTAGAGGGCAATACCGAGGCTCCTACAGGGGCCGCCAATGGCAACCACCAAATCAGAGAAGTGGCGCAGGGAGTTCACCTGCACCACAGGGACAATCACAATGATTTGACTTTCACTCCACCTACCAAGGCTCAAAGAGAAGCACCTCTAGGCAGAAAATTATCCTTATTCTCAAAGAACTGGCACATTTTAACCAAGGACAAATGGATTCTGGACATAATAGACAGAGGTTACAGGTTCCACTTCCACACCTTACCAACGAGACAAGGCATGCCAAACCTGCCACAAAATCAAAGGGCAGAGGCTCTCTCACAAGTTTCAAAGCTGTTACAAATAAAAGCTATAGAAAAGGTTCCTCCTCAGGAACAAGGCCAGGGATTCTATTCAAGACTGTTCCTTGTTCCAAGAAAAGAAAAGCAATGGAGGCCTATACTGGACTTGTCCGTTCTAAACACCTTTCTCATTGTGCCAAAATTCAAAATGCTGACGTTACAGCAACTCCTTCCCATGCTGGGCAAGGGGTCTTGGCTGGTTACACTGGACCTCAAGGAGGCATACCTGCATGCCCCAATCAGACACAGCTGCAGAAGATACCTCAGATTTCTTGCAGGAACAGAGCATTATCAATTCTCATCATTGCCGTTTGGCTTATCTACTGCGCCCAGAGTATTCACGAAATGCTTGGCATCAGTAGTTGCACATTGCAGACTCCAGGGGATTCAAATATACCCTTACCTGGACGACTGCCTCATACAAGCAGACAGCAAACAAACCTTGATAAAAAACTTGGACTATGTCATTCAGTTGCTACAGGCTTTGGGATACACAGTCAACATTCAAAAATCAAGACTATTGCCATCCCAAAAGATTATTTTTCTAGGAGTAAAACTGGACACACAATCACAAATGGCTTTCCTCACAGAGGAGAAACAGCAGCATTTACCAGATTACTTCAAAAGCCTAGCAAAATGTACCCAGCTGACCGCAAGGAAGATCCTGCAGGCCCTGGGTTTCATGGCATCTTGCATTCTTCTGATCCCTCTGGCAAGACTACACATGAGAAAGCTACAATGGTACCTAAAAAGCTTATGGTCTCAACACAGCCACAACCTAGAAGACGTAATACCACTCATTCCATGCCTGCAAAGGGAATTTTTGTGGTGGGCTCAAGCAAGCCATTTAAACGAAGGCATGCCTTTCAACAAAGTTCAAGCAAGTCAAACCATTACAACAGACGCCTCAGATCATGGATGGGGGGCACACATGGAGGACAGATGCATTCAAGGTCAATGGACTCCCACGGAAATGTCTCTGCACATAAATCAAAAAGAGATGTTGGCAGTGATACATGCAATAGAAGCCTTTGGAAAATCTCTTCAACAAGGCCATCTGCTAATAAGGACAGACAACACCACTGTCATGTGGTATATAAACAAACAAGGAGGCATTCACTCGTATCCCCTCTGCAGACTAACAATGGCTCTTTGGGAAAAGTCCCTGAAACTGAACATCCATTTGCAATCCCAGTTTGTTCCGGGCAAGGACAATGTTCTGGCGGACAGGTTGAGCAGAAATTTCGTGGATCCACATGAATGGATGCTGCATCCACACATTTTCTCACAAATAACAACTGCATGGGGAAGACCGGACATAGATCTCTTTGCTTCTCATCTCAATCACCACCTGGACAGGTTCTGCTCAAGGACACACCATCCTCTAGCCTGGAGAACGGATGCTCTCTCCTTCAGCTGGAATACCCTAAAAATCTATGCATTCCCTCCTCTATCATTACTGACCAAGGTGTTACTGAAGATCAAAGCAGAGCAACCAAAAGGAATATTGATAGCTCCAGACTGGCCGAGGCAGCATTGGTATCCCTTGCTACTGAGCATAACTCACACCAAACTGTGGCCCTTGCCCCAATGGCCTCTGCTCCTAACTCAACACAATTACAGGACTGTTCATCAAAACCTGCAAACATTACAACTGACAGCTTGGAGGGTTCCATGACTTTGACCCATGTCCCCCTCTCCGAAAAGGTTCAGGAAATCTTGCTGGAAGCACGCAGACCTTCCACCAGAAAAACCTATTCGGCCAAGTGGAAGAGATTCATCATCTGGAATGCCAAAAAGGGCCAGGATGCATCAGTGATGAGCATACCTCAGATATTAGAATACTTGGCAGAAATGTTTCATAGTGGCCTCTCATATTCTTCCATTAAAATTCACGCTTCAGCAATCTCAGCAAATTACAACTGTGACCCACCTGTACTTTCACATCCCTTGCTAAGACAGTTTCTAAGAGGGATAAAGAATATCAAACCTCCCAGAAAACCACCAGTTCCTGAATGGGACCTCAACTACGTCTTGGAAAAATTAACTCTTCCTCCTTTTGAACCAGCAGCATCTTCAGAAATGCAATTTCTCTCCTTGAAAACGGTCTTCCTGTTGGCAGTTACCTCAGCGAGAAGGGTCTCGGAGATACAGGCCCTCATGGCAGTACCTCCCTTTCTCATTTTTCATCAGGACAGAGTTTCTCTAAGGACCAATCCTTCATTCATGCCAAAAGTGATATCCAGGGTGTCTCTAAATCAAGCAATTCACCTACCTACTTTCTTTCCCAATCCTCAAAATAAAGGGGAAAAGCTGCTGCATACTTTAGACATACACAGACAATTACGCTACTACTTGGACAGAACAAAGACCACCAGGAAGTCTGACCAACTATTTGTAGCCTATGCTGCCGGAGTGCAAGGAAAGGCAGTCTCCAAACAAACAATTTCAAAATGGATTGGACACTGCATCAGATTCTGTTACTCCTTCCATGGAAAGGGTGTGCCAGCCAATATTAGGCCACACTCAACCAGAGCTATAGCCACATCCACAGCCTTTCTAAGAGGAGTGGCTACAAAGGACATTCTAGAGGCTGCTACATGGAACTCTGTGCATACTTTTACCAAACACTACAACCTGCCTTTATACTCCAGATCCCGAGCAGGCTTTGCTTCTGCAGTCCTGCAGGGTCTTTTAGCTACACCATCCCGTGCTTAGATCCTACCACCCCCAGCTTGGCTATGGTATTCAACCCATATGTCAGGACTGCAGTTGCATTCTTGAAGGACATAGTACAGTTTTGTACCTACCATAAATGTAGATGTCCAATAGATATGCAACTGCAGTCAGGTTTTCCCTCCCTCCTACCCCTCTGCTTTTTTCCTTGGGTCCATTCCCCCTCTCCTTTTTAGCTGGGGATATCTGTTATGGTGCATCTGTTTATTACTGTTGTGCATGTCTGGAATTTTTTGCTTATCCATTCACAAAATTTAGCCTTCCTTGGAGGGCACCTGGCATCTGGGGCAAGAAACACTGAAGAAGATGGTGTTGGCGGATGCCTTTATACTCCAGCCGCTCTGATGTCGGGGAGGAGGTGACATCAGCTGACGCCAGACCCAGACTTTGGAATCCGGCCAACCGAAGGGCTGCCTGAGGCAGGACAACCCATATGTCAGGACTGCAGTTGCATATCTATCGGACATCTACATTTATGGTAGGTACAAAACTGTACTTTCTCCTTACTAGAAGTTAAGTGTGAGTCCTGGAGGAGGTTGAAATTCTGAAGCATGTGCAGGAAAATAAGCAAGATGGGCTATGCATAAATAATTGTACCTATTTCTGTGGAGAAAGTCTTTGACAGTATATATTATTTCTAAGACCAATATAGTCTCTTAATGTAATGATTCTCTGAGGCATTAATAAAGATATATATACTACTATCTACTGCAAAATAGGAGTGATAATGGGGATATTGGATTTTAAAGTGGAATGCTTTACCAGAACAAGGTACACTAAAGGGTCTGATACATCATAGTCTTTAAGCATTCCATCCTTCATACTTCTGTACAGCTACTAGATGTATGCACCATAAAGTGGTTGAAATTAGACCCATCCCTAGTATTCTTTGATGATTTGCTTATAGGGAGATTCAGGTATCTGAAGGTGGGGAGGAAGCACTGACTGGGAGAGGCTGATGTTGGAGCTTCCATCTTATAGTAAGTCAAAGAGCAAAACAAAGAAAATGATTCAGATGTTGTTTCATTATTGTGAACCTATGTCAGGCAGCTGAACCTGGGCATCAACGCTCCTCATGGAAACTGCTTTCAGTGTATGCCATAACATTTACCATCATTGTCAATGATGCTATGGAGAACCTGTAACAAGAAGTAAATGACTGACAGTAAGACAATTTGATAACACTCCCACTTTGACAGTCCTAATGAAGGGAAGCTATGATCAGCTCTTGTGTCAGCATTCAAAACTGTCCCCCCCCCCCCTTCTTAATAACAAACCGTCCTTTGCCATTTTTCATTCTTTTAATGTTCATTAAATCTTACCACTGCAATATCATTCATACTGCTTGGGAATTAGAAGGTAGATATATAGCCATCTGCACTGACTTCCAGAGCTTTAGAGATTTGCAGAGTTGGGCTGGTCTCCTTACACTTAAAGGAAAGCAGTTTAGACAATTTCCATTTTTATGCCACACAGACTGATCTGTAATTTGACAGTTTCATCCAGATAAGTTCCACAGCAATGTCATAAGAACCCAAATTATTTATTTTCTTGCTTTACAAAAAGTGCTTGTAGATTTGCTTGAGTTTATTGCACTATATCTAAACTGATCATTTTCAGCTATGATTTTGAGATTTTTACAAAGCCATTGACATCTCCAGAGTGTGAAGCAGCTGACGTGAAAATCAGCACCTACAAATTAGAGGCTATGGTTCTCTTATGAAAAACCGTAGTTTTGCTCTCTGGGATATTTGGGGAGTAGCTACCTCAGGTGGAGGAGTTTAAGCAGCTGGGAGTCTTTTTCATAAGTGAAGGTGCAGGGCATCAGGAGACTGAACCAGTAAATAGAGCAGCAGAGCAGTGCCTTTTATATAAAAAACAAGATGGAACAGTCTAAGTTGTGCTGATGAAAGTTACATTAATAAAATTTTAATATGACTGTTTAAGCTACGCTTAGCCATTTTTGTATCAGACCATGAAGTGATAATGAAAGAACTGAGTCACAGAATGAAACTTGATCAAGGATACAAGTGGAAGAAATAAGGTTCCTTCTAGCTGAACACATTCTCCACACAGAGAAAGGATCTCAGCAGTTTGTCAGGATCTTGAAATACAAACACTGTTATTCTATGTTGAGATGAGACACTTGAGGCAGTCTTGTGTGGATGAATTCTGGGTGCATCCCACAGACAGTGGCCCAGAGACAGACTCAAGACATTTTGTGGGCGAATTATGTCTCAGCTTCTGTGAGAATGCCTTGTCATCCCACAGGATGAGCTACAGACTTTTATTGGTAGTAGGGAATTCTGGTCTACCTTGTCCAGCTTGCTATCACTGTCATTCTGAACAGGACAAATGGTTTGAGAAATGGAAGATAGATGGGTAGATGAATGGATGTAAGTTGAACAAGCATATACTTTACAGAAGTATGGGCATCATCTAAATCATCAACTTATACTCCTTATTCATTCCTTATAGTTCAATGTATTCTTTTCTCTCTTGAAAATCTACTACTTAAGAAACAGGATTTAGCCTGACTGTAGATGTATTTGGTAAAAAGGTTACTGCAAAGTGTATACCATGTATATGTTTTGTGTAAACTTTCTGAATTCAAGAACAGCCTTACCGCAATGCTTATGCTGTCTATTCAGTCAGGACGGTTACATTAAGTGCTTTAAATGTGCACATACAGTACACTTTGTGGTAACCTTTATGAATATGGCTTCTTGTGTTATTTGTAACTTTTTATTGTTGTCACCATGGAGTTTGTACGTGGTCTCTACGCCTGTATGTTTTTTCTTAGTCCTCAGGATTCCTCCTACCTCCCAAGAAAATGCTGGTTACACTGTACTGTCTCTGTGCATCAACCTATGTGTCTGTCTATTTATTTATCTAACTAATCTAGGTATAGTTTTTATTTATCTAACTAATCTAGGTATATTTTTTAATTATCTTTCCCTTGTGGCCTAGATCATGTCTGAAATGGTTAATGGAATAGCTCACTTATTTAGTTAACTAATAAAAAATGGTCAATTCCATTTACTGTGTTTTGCTGTGGGTGTGTGTTGGTAACTTGATTTTACATAAAAATTGTATGGATTAAGCTAATTTAATCACTAATATAAAGGTCATTTGTCTTAGTGTTACTAGAGAAACGTATACTTGAACAACCTGTCCAACATCTAATCAAATAACAACCACATTTGGGAGTGGCACCATGGCTTTAGACCTGCACATGGAACATAAATAGCCTTGTTAGATGTTTTTGAGCTATATGTGCTCAATTAAACTGTAGAAGGTTGACGGATCACTCTTTTTAGACCTTCCAAAGGCATCTGTCTGACACTGCTAATCTTCACGTTAATAAAAAATACTGCCCAGCTGAGTCACTCAACATCACCAGGTAGTCTGTCAGTTATTTATAAAGTAGATATGTCTTAGATGGAATAGTGCAATCACACCTCCACTTGCAGTGATACTTGGAGTCACTCAAGGCACAATATTAGGACCTTTTATTCGTAGTTGTTATTAATAGTATGGCAAATCCACAAACTGCTACAGTGTGCAGCTGATATTACTTTATTTTTGGATAATATTAAGCTACAACACAGCTTCAACTCCAAGAAAACATGGCTTGCAGTTTAAGGTTGTATCTTAGTGTTGGAAAAGCTAAAGCTATGATCTTTTCTGGTAAATTTCACACTGTAGAAAATTCCATTGGTCATATCATCATCAGCTAAGACAATTAATGTCACTTCCAAAAACAACTTAAAAATCCAAGAAGTTTGATCTATTAAGTTGCTAGGCATAGTAAATGATCATTTTCAACTTTGACCTGCATGTAAACTCTGCCCTTGGCAAAACCATTCAAGGGCTAGATCATCTTAAATGAGTTAGAATTTTCATTTTACTCAGTGCGAGACACTCCTCTGCAGCTATGTCATTTCTTATTTTAATTTTTTACTCGACACACCTGTAGTCAACCTTTATGTTATGCTCAACCCCTGAGCATAGCTATATATTCTGATGCCCTGTGTGGCCCTTGATTTCCAGCTGTCTCTATAGCCAGTTTGGTTGAAATGGGCATTCTGAGACAATGTACCTATGACTTAAACAAACTAACAGTGTATGAGAGAGATTCAGTTTGTTAATTAATGCTACTGGGCAAAACGCTCACATGAAATATCCACAAATAACAAGCAGGTTATCAGAACCCAACACCACACTTAACCTGTCATACACAGATAAGGCCAAATACCCTCAGCAACTTCACAAACACACAGCATAGGCAGCATCCAACATGAAACATACATCAAAGAGTCACAGTGACTCAATTCAAAAGCCCATTAGGCAAACCTCCATGCAATCCAACATCCTACTTTCAGATGGCTCCATTGTGAGACACACAGATACATCACTCATCAGGCTGTGCAAGAAGGGGATCACAATCATTTGTCAGGTGCTAGAATTCACCACTTCACACAGGCGTACAAGTCCTTGCACCACAAGAACACATATGAAGCATAGTACATGTGGGAGTAAAATGAGACGTACCTCCCTGGACTATATGAAGACAGACATGAAGAACCCCTCTAAATCTTGCCTTGAAGCGCATTTTAACTTCATTGAGAATGATGCTACAATACAAACAAATAATTATAGGCAATCCCAACTGCTTTCCCAGGGAAGGCCTGTACCTATTACCCAAAGGCTTTCACGTATTAGCTAAAACTTTGTACACCCACATAAGTGCCTTTTTAGGCAATTTCATTTCTCAAAACCATCTGACATAAAACAGAATCTGGATATTGCTTCTTAACATTAGGAGCCTTAACAAAAAACATCACTTAAAAAACATCGATGCAAAAGAACACACCACACTTCTGTCCCTACAAGCACTCCTTACCATAGAAAACATCAAAACATGCATTGTTATGGCGATCTGGTTCAGAGCCATTGAGAGCACTCAGTCAGTGCAGAGTTTCAGTGCCTACCACAAACACATTTAGGTCCACCATGCTACACAAAGGCACAAAAGGCAATGGTATCTAAAAAGGCAATGGTATCTAAAAAAAAAAAAAAAGAAACTTTACCTCCAGACTAGTTAGAGAAGATAACAATCTGGAACTCCTGCACATCCATCTTACCATTAACAAAACCCCTTATCATATCATAGCTAACTACAGGGCCCCCTTTATGTTCCCCTCTCCTCATAACTCCTACCTAACCAGTACTGAGCCCCTATGCATTAAGCAAAACACCACTCTCCATGGGGACTACAACTGCCCTTCTATTAATCTGGGAGGTGTATACATCCTCCAACATATATGCCCAGAGATTTCTGGACTTCATTAATACAAACTGTCTATAGCATTTAGTCCATACCCCCAACAAGGGGTGTTAAAATTGTGGATCTTGCCCTCACTATTATGGGACAGCTCTGTTCCCTACCAATTGCATCTCCCTCCCTGGTCAAATTGGACCCCAAATCAGTCACATTCGCCTTAAGAGTGAAGCCAGGCACATCCTCCAATACTTTAGTATTCAGAGATAATGGCAAAGATAATCTACTGAAACTGATGACCTGGATACATTCAACATCCCCTTCCAATTGAATGATCCTGTTGGTTATGCAGAATCCCTAACTGCCAAATTCTATGCACATGTGAATAGCTGAAAGGATGCGTCTGTCCTCTTCTGAATAATTCAAAAATAAACTACTATGGAACCCTAATATAAACAGTATAATAAAAGAAAAAAAAGCTCATAGCAATGTGAAAACAAATGTAAGTCTCAAGATGCAAAATAGCTCTTGCAAGTTTTAAAAGGGAACTCAGGAACCTGAGCAAATCAACCAAACCCAAATATAAGGTAAAACTGCTGACCAGGCAAAAAACAACCACAAAGACTTCTATAACTATGTTAGAAACATTAGAAACAATGCCCAGCAGTGTACAAAGCTAATAATAAATGACATCACGTAGTCTGACCCTGAGGACATAGCCAATCTACTAGTGAATAAACCTAGTGCTAACTTCACCCCACCCCTCTCCCCTCCTACATTCCAAGATCTCATGATCACATGTATACTGACATCAAATCCTTAAAAAAAGTCCTCAAGGCACTATCCAGGAATGCTGTTTCTGTGAGGCCAGATAACATATAAGGCTACTTACTGGCCAGCCTGAAACAGGGCCTGTCAGACCCCCTACAGAAGTTATTCGATGTCAGCCTCCAAATAGGCTTTGTACTGAACAAATGGAGGACAGCAACTGTCATCCCCTTACATAAAGGTATGGTGTCAAAGGACCTGGGAAATTCTAGACACATAAGTCTTCCTCTTCTATAAAATTAAGGAAATCATTACGAAATTAAAAAATCAGAGCACATAGGTAACCTACAAACTCTTGACCTAAGCCAGTTTAGATTTAATAAGAGCAGACCCTGCCTACTTAACCTACTTGACTTATTTGAGAAGGTTAATGAAGCAATAGATGAGGTTAAATCAGTACATACTGCATATACAACCCTCACAAAAGCATTCAACACCATCTCACACTCGGGTATCATAGCTTAACTATCCCAGCTAAATATTAAGCTTCATGAACTCACTGAAAATGCAAACTGGCTCCCAAACAGAACTCAAGAAATTAGCGTGGGCTGCTCCATCTCCTCCAAAAGACAGGCGGTTTACCCCAAGGTTAAGTCCTTGAGCTACTCATCTTTGGCATCTACTTCTTAGAGGTCAAAGGGCTTATTGCTGACTAGGTTTGCAGATGAATGTAAACTTGATGACATCATAAACTTCCCAGAGGACACCAAGATCATCCTAGAGGACCTTTCCCAAACCATTAGCTGGTGTCAAACTCATGGACTAAAAATGAATGCAAAGAAATGTATAATAATATCCTTTGTCAAGCAAGAAGTTCTGTATAACTAACACATTGACAACATGTCCCAAATTTGATCTAGGAGCTAGGTACCCCTGGGAGCCTGGCTACATAACAAACTGTTCTTTAATCACCACATATCCACTATTGTAAGAAAGTAATTTTTCTTTACTCATGCTTATTACTAAGGATATGGAATCTAGGTCCACAGATATTATCATTCCACCGTATTCCACTCTCATTTGAGTGTAATGCCTCTTTCAGTATGTACCTGTTCAAACATCTGACACAATTTGAATGTCCAAAACACTTTCTTAATAAGAAAATCCACAGCTTAAATCATAAAAACTATGCAGACCATCTCAAAGCCTTGTCCCTATTTTCGGTGTGGTACAGGCTACTGAGGGGTGATCTCTGCCGTATCTACAGATCCTCAATAATCCCTATCCTGTGGGACCTACTGCATGTTCACAAGTTTAATGGGGACATAAACACTCACCCAATAGATTCAAATCTCTTTTTCAACATAAATAGAAGCTGTTGGAGGGATAAATATGTTTCACAGAGAATAACCCTTCTTTGGAAATGTATTTCTCTCCACATAAAACAAAATGCTTTTCCTACACTATTCAAATGTAATCTGAATGAATGGATGGGTAACTGCAAATTCACCCTCGGTTTAGCACCTTTTCCCTCATGGATAGGGGCAAAATGTAAATGCTCTGCTTGACTCTGTGTTATTCGTACTTAAAATATAAGGGCAAAAACATCATAGGAATATATGATTAAGTGTCTAAAGCTCCTCATGGATCAACAAACTGGCACCCTCTCAGCCCTATGCTACAGCTAAATACCACACACAAAGTGCTTAAATGCTTCTTCACTGACCACAAATGCTGTAAATGCAGTATCGGCATTAATTTCTGAGCACCCGTACTACACTATTGCCTGATCAATATCTAACAATTGTGCTTCCTAACACATTACACCCAGGGTGACTGCTCTCCACATCCTACCTAAGCTACACCTCTGCTCATCCCTGTTCTCCTATGTTCACCTTCTAGACCTCAAATTCTCCATACCAGTTCTCCTGAATGTTTCTCTCTACTGGGCAAGCCTCAAATTTGCTCAGATAGCACAGCCTAATAACTACTTATTCTTAAGGCCTGGGGATAAGGCCTCAGTGAGGGACAAGTGCTGCAGGGCTGAAGGCCATCATTTCTGCAGCAGCCGGTCACTAATCCTGTCAGAGGAAATGAGGTGCACTGAGGTCAGGCATATACAACATGAGAAATTGAAGCTATACTTGTAGGGCCCTGGGATTTACAAGAAATCATCCAAACAGTGTGGAGTGCCACACACGTGTCTCCAACAGAATGGATAATAGAGCTGGCAGATTGTTACCATCATCTTAACCCCCCAGCCAACATTTCAAGCATATTGGGCCAGTACCTAAACTCAGACAGAGACAGATACCATGTCACTGCATCAGTGGGCTGGCATATAATAAGATTTCTTAAGCCTGCTGCAGGTCATCAAGAAATTCTTCACTGCCTTTGACTTTGTAGCTTAAACTGACTGGAATATGAACATTAGCAGTCTACTGCTCAGGTAACATTTGCTCAAAGACTACTTTACTGATCTAAACTTCTTGGCAATGAACAACATTTTAACTTGGTAAAAGCCTCAACATAAGCTCTGAACCTATACTGGTTGGCAGAAAGCATTGGTGATACATACTATCTGAACTATGTGGTTATTCCATTCATCTATTTCAGAGAGTTAAGCATTTAAGTGTGTATTAAAGGAGCATTTCTCAATGCTGAGAAAAATACTTCTCAACCTCTTAGTGCAAGAAATCTAGACAAAGCCTGATAAAATGGGAGGACAAAGGCCCAAAATAGGGACATATTTTAAATAATGCTCTTATAAACTTAAAAAGTTGCTACAGTAACAGGATTTGAAGTCTGAAACTCAAATGTATGCCATTATTTAGTGACTTTAATCCTCAGATCATTGCAGTGATTTGCTAGAAAACCATAAATTTTATAACAAACAGACCAAAAATATGAGCCAAAAAATCTGGACATTCTGAGAAAATATGGACAACTGAAAGGTATGGTGGAAATATACTTGTGGTATAACTTAAAAGTGGTTTGATAACACTTCATCATTTGCTTTTATTAAGCAGACTTCAGAGTCAGACACTCTGTCCTGTTGCTTCTACTTCTTCTAATGCTTATGAGTTTACTTTTCAGTAAAGTATTTTCTAGATGTATGTGTCTTCTTACACACACACACACACACACACACACACACACACACACACACACACACACACACTCACACACACATGCACACACATATATGTGTGTGTGTGTATGTGTGTATACGGTATTTTCATACATTGACACAAATACGATGAAACAAAGATTTTCAGAGGTTGAAATGAAGAAAAGGCTGGATAAGCATGATGATTCTCAAGAAAAGCCATGTCAAAAAAATTACAGAGTTAGAAGACAAATCTCTCAGAAAAAAATGAGATTTTCTGCTGTAACAGAGAAACTAGAAGACTGTATTAATTTTGTGAAATTACAAATTAGCAACTGGATTGGTGTTCCACAACAGGATTTGTTAATTGAAAGGGGGCAGCATGTGTATTCCTCAAACCTAGCGATGAGAAAGCAAAAAAGACCTATATTAGCAAGGATGCAATCATACCAGCAGAAAAAGATGATCTTGGCAAAATTGTGGTAGAAGGGAAAAGTATTAAAATTGGAGACAATAGAGTACAGGCAGAAGAGAAGCAAGTTCATCCCAGCAATAACAGTAAGTCACAAGGCAAGTGTGAGATTCAAGCTGTTGTAGCCCAGTGTCTTCAGAATATTTTTTATTTGAGGATTAAAGACATTTGTTATGCAGAATAGGAAAGGAGAAAACAAAAATGTTTATTCAACAATAAGTGAGCTGGCAAATTTTTGCTTGTTTAGGGACTCTACTTCTCATTCTTCTAATGACAAAGTCCATACAGAGATTTTACCAATAAATATTTTCCACTGTTCTAGAGTAAAATGCTTGAGAGACCTAAAAAAAGTTCAGGAGTTGACTAGAAGAAGCAGGAGTACATTGGACTTGAATCAGAGAGTGGTCAGGAAGAAGACCAGCAACAATGAAATTAGTGAACAAATGGGGGACTACATAACATCAATTCCATTTGATATAGGAATAGACATTTATTTTATTTATTTATTTTATTTTTTTATTTTATTTTACATTTGTTGACCGGGCTAGTCTAGCTGGATACATGTCCATTTTCAGTAGAGGCCCGGGGAGAAAAGCTCCAAGAAACATACAAAAATTAATTAATATAGAAGTTATGACAGATCAATATATAAACAAACAGCAATTCTTACAAGTATATAAGTAATATATATTTTTTTAGTACAAATTATAATACTCGTGGTGATTAATAACATAAGCATTAATTCCGTAGAGGGTAATGTATAAGAGAGGGTGCATTATACATATATACATAAGTTTTAGACGCAATAACAAAGTAAATTGAAACATTAAGGGAATATTGTGAAGGATGTGGAGTGAAAATTAGTAAAAGGAAAAATGTAGTCAGGGTTAATAAAGGAGCATAGCCAGTGTTTGTTGAGAAATAGTTTTAGATTCCTTTTGAAAAGTGAGAGAGAAGTCTGAGTGGTGAGTTCAGAGGGCAGTTGATTCCATAGTTTACCAACAGAGTTAGAGAACAAGGAGAACCTGCTCAGTTGTTAGATTTGGTCGTATTGATCAGCAGTTTATTTGAGGAGCGTAGAGTCTTGAGATTATTGTAAGGGGTAATGAGGCTAGACAGTATTGGAGTGTTGCTGGGTTGATACAGGGTCTTGTGGGTTATTGTAAGTTGGTGAAATTGGAGCTGGTTAAGAAATTCTAGCCAGTCTAGTTGTTTTAGATTCAAACAGTGATGGGTTCTGAAAGGAGAGCCTGTAGCAAATCTAGCAATATTATTATAGGATATTGCTAATTTGTTGAGGTTGTTTTTGGAGACACTGGTGTATATAGAAGAAGCATAGAGTAGAGTGGAGATTAAGTGAGTTCTGGCTATAGCGGTCATGGCTACTGGTGTAAGAAAGGGTTTGATTCTTTAAAGGGATCCTAGTTTTTTGTTAACTAATTTTATTGTGGTGTTTATGTGAGTATCAAAGCTGAGGTTGTTGTCGATTGTTATTCCTAAGAGTTTAGTGGTTGGGTCAGGAGAAATAAGAGTACCGTTGTTGGATGTGAGAGTGAAATGTAAGGGGGTGGACTTTTGGGTGGGTGTAAAGAGTAACAGTTTAATTTTTTGGGGGTTTAAGAGGAGGCAGTAGTGTGAGAACAAATTGTTCGACAGTATTGAAAGCTTTTTGGGTAAGAGACTGAAGTTCAGATTGAGAAGTGGCAGAACAAATTATAGTAGAGTCATCTGCATATTGAATGCAGTTGGTGTGTGGAATAGCTGTTTGAAGATCATTAATATAAATGGAAAATAGGAGTGGGCCTAATATGGAGCCCTGTTAGACACCGAGGGAGATAGGAAGGTGATTAGATAGTTTATTTTGCCAGAGTACAGCCTGCTGTCGGTTTTCTAGGTAGGATGTGAACCAATTCATAGATAGAGGATCAAGTGAAAGGGAATTAAGTATGTGTAGAAGGTGTTGGTAGTTGACCATGTCAAAAGCCTTAGATAAATCAATGAAGACTGCAGAGGAAAAAATATTTTTGTTGTGGTTTTTGTTAATACAGTTTGTGAAGGATAGCAGGGCTGTGGTGGTACTGTGATAAGGTCTGAATCCATGTTAACAGTTGGCAAGTAGGTTATTATGGAGTAGGTGGTTAAGGAGTTGTTTATGGATGCATTTTTCCATTATTTTTGCTAGAGCGGATAGTAAAGCTATAGGGCGAAATTTAGAGAAGTCATTCGAGTTTCCCCCCTTTGTGCAGTGGGATGATATGAGAAATGTTCCAGATAGATGGGATAGTTCCTTCACTTATGGTTCTATTTATCAGAATGGAAATGGGATAGACAATGGCTTTAGCTCCTTTTTTGCAGGAATTCTGCTGGGAGTTTGTCAGCTGAGGGGGTAGCAGGTTTTAATTTTTGGAGAAGGGAGCAGTTAAAGGAAGTAGACACAGGTTGTAAATAAAATTATGGGAGTGGGTTTGTAGTAGACGTAGGTAGATTAGAGGTGTCAAGAGATAGATGGCTAGCAAGAGTTTGTATAGCATCTGTGAAGAAAGAATTGAAGGCATTAGCTGTTTGTGTGGGATTTTCTGGGTTAGATCCTTGTGGGTTGGGTGTGATAGATTCGCCTGGGTAAAGAAATTTGTTAATCCTAGTCCAAAATGTTTGTGGTTCTTTGTGGGAGGATTGCAATAAAAAGTACCTGAGAAAGCCTGGAATCGTGCTTGTGATGTCCCCCCTCTGGGCCAGTAATTAAGGAGTCTAAATCCTCACGACTGACACCGGTGAGGGATGTTCACTTGGAACACAAATAGATACACACAGTATTTCCAGATGCAACTCTGTGCTCTAAGCACAATTTCCATTAAGAGCACACAGGGGAACATGCTCAGTCCAGGGTCTGGGTTTCCCCCCCTCTCTCTCATTCTCTCTCTCTCGCTC
This sequence comes from Protopterus annectens, assembly GCF_019279795.1. NCBI lineage: Eukaryota > Metazoa > Chordata > Ceratodontiformes > Protopteridae > Protopterus > Protopterus annectens. The sequence continues at coordinate 1,842,671,494 of NC_056731.1, forward strand.
TCTCTCCAGGCCCCCAGTAAGACTCCCCACTGGCACAGCTATAGAGCTGAGTCTGCAGCTGAGTGTCCCAGGCCAAGTCCTCCACCACCCTCTATGTGAAACCAGTCCTCTGTGTCCCTGCTCCAAGTAGCTGACACACACACTCTTTGAGATTGATTTTCACACACACACACACACACCTGGGAAAGGCTGGCACAGATTTACTAGCTATGCCCCTCTGCTCAGACTATAAGGTAGATACTGCCAAGAGAACACTCCAAAGCCAGCTACTCTAAGGCACTTATAAGGGTACCCAATTATACTGAGTAAAATGAATAATACAAATGGTAGTGTTTGACCAATGGAGCAAGGTTTCCAGGAGCAGCCACACTGTCACCAAATAAATATAAGTATTTCAAAGGTTAACATATTCTCTAAAAGACCAGCCACAGTGAAATGTTTAAATATATTTAATAATAAATAATAAAAGAACATGAAATACTAGATATCTATTCACAATAAACACCAGAGTTTCAATCACAGGAAATATTAAAATAACACAGATGAATAGATTTATACAGATACAGAAAAACAGTACTTAACTAATCTCACTATATTTTCCTGACTGGACTAAAGAATTCATATTCCCTGGTTATTTACTAAAGCAAGGCAAGATAAAGTGAGTAAGTGCTCCTCCTTTGTAAGGTTTCAAAAACAGAATTCTCTGAGACATCTGTCTCATCTAGTATTAAGCATCATTTCAGGGATGGATTACAGAATGACACCACAGATATCTGGTCATCTGACTTCTGGTTTCCATACTAACCCCCTTTAGTACAAACCAAACCAGAATCTCGCACATATGTGTTACCATAAACACACAGCTTTTCTAAGATGTGTTATAGCATCTGGAAGCCATAAAACCCTTTCAACACTTCCACCCTTCCAGGGTAGCAACTAGTTCACTGCTAAGGACAGTACAGCAGGATTCCTAGTCCTTATTTTCATAGACATTTTGTCACTGGCTGTAATCAGAACTGTAAAATACAATCTTTATGGTGCAAATCAGGTAATTTAAATGAGAATTGCACCCACAGACTCAAAAAACATGTTTATTTCATCATGGTTTGGTGTTTCCAACATTGAAACACCACTCTGGGACTATTTATGTTTTTAAATATTTTTATATGTAATTTCTGAGTCTGACCACATGGGGTCTAGCATCTTGACTTGATCCTAATTGTTTAGTCTGCCTCTAGGTAGCCCACAGTGCAGTGCTTGTCTGTAAAAAATTACATCATGCAGGCCTCTTTCTTCCTAAAGCTCCTGTCACTGCATTGATTTTACAGCATACACTGTCTTTCAGTCAGTTAGTTTTAAGTAACATTTCATGCCGTTCAATGAGTACTTAAAACACAAACAGTGCAAATGCCACAAAACAGACTTTCAAAGTCTTTTTACTGCTGCTTCTTTTTAGAATGGCTTAACTGTAGTCTTTTGTGAAGCCTGAATTTGTACTACTTTGACTCATCTCCCATCCCCCTTCGCACCTAACTTCCTAGTTGTCAAAATGCTAAGTGTAATTTGAGGTGATACCTGCTGTGATTGACAGCTCACACCAGAAGACTTGGCTCATATACTGTTTTGTTCTAGCCTTTATTTTCTGTATGGGTAGGGGAAGGACCAGGGATCTGGACATCACAGCACGGGTGGGTTTTTAGGACAGTCATGGTGATATCAGTTTGGGGAGGGAATTGGCCAGAAAACTACCTGTAATCATTGACCTTGATGACATCAATGATTTGGAGACTGCAGCAAGCTTTTCCAGGGCAGGATATAAGTTTTTTTTGAAAATGAAACTACCACGGTATAGTAAGGTACTGTTCTAGTGGAGAGAAACAGTCGATTTAAAATATTTTAAATGCTGTATTGTTTTTAATCATAGCAGGGACTGTAAATAGGGAGAACAAGGACAGAGAAGCTGAACATTTAATAACAGAATCCTGTTGTTGTCCTTTAATTTCAAACTATTTTTCAAAGTTAGCTAGACTGAGATTGACCTCTTCTCTTCCAGTATCCTCTGTTACAATATTAATTTCAGCAGTTACAATACAGTCTGACATACAGGTGTATTTCTTTTTCTGTCCAGCAGGACCTATTGTTGGTACATTTTTTAACACAAGCAACTTTACAAATACATTTTCAGCACAAACACCTGTACACATCAGTTTGATATACAAATGACATATAATTCTTTACAAAACTCCAGATAACTATGCTGGCATATGTTACACATCCACTGCCTTACTTCTTCTGGTATAGCTGGTCATACTCACACTGTCACAGTTTTGACTTTACAAAACTTGTGGTTGAACTGTAAGGCATATACGCCACTTTCTGTCATAACTGTTTAAAAGGACACTGAAGGAAATAAAGAAGTCACTGTAAGTAAAAGTTTTTTTTTGGTACAAATATATGTACTGTATAAAAATTCAATGATGTAAACTGCATGTTATATTCTAAAGCAGTTTCCTACAGTGTGCAGTTACGGGTATTTTAAATGTGTGAAATGGGAGTCTTATCAGTGACTGATGTATATGCTAATAATAATAAAGCAGGCAAGTACTTTTAGTTAGTTGTGACATATACAAGCTTTACATTTATAACAAGATGAATGATGGACAGAAACAAGTTCAAGTTAATAGTAGTTAGTACTATCATAGTACTCTACTTAGGATCTGGAAACTTATAATGAGGCTAAAAAACAACCTCACCATGGATGGTGACATCCACCCTAACCCAGGTCCAAATACTACTGCTACCTTTTTTCTTTCCACCAACTCCCCAACCAATATAGACCCCACACATAGACCCCCAGACTCCTTGCTGGCCTGCCACCTGAATATAAGGAGCATAAACAACAAAATTCAGCACCTACATGCCCTCCTGGCAGTTTACTCACCGGATATACTCTGCCTCACGGAAATATGGCTAAAACCTTCCACTAAGGATAATGAAGTCCTGCCACCTGGGTATAACATGCATAGACTTGATCGCACCCAAAAAAAGGGCGGAGGGGTAGCAATACTCTATAAATCCACCTTATCTGTCACCATAGCCAACCCCCAACCCCCTCTATTCAACAATGCTGAGATCATTACCACAAAACTACACATTAATAACCATAAAAGCATAAACATTGTCTGTGCCTACATACCCCCAGGGAAGAACACAGACACCCTCGAGGAATTCCTAACCTGGCTCAACAACAACCAGCCACAGGAAACCATAATCCTCGGGGACTTCAACATTGACTGGAAAATCTGCTCTTCTCAATCCCCAGCAATCCATGTAAACCTCCAAGGATTTACCCAAACCATGACCACACCCACTAGGCAAAACAAATCACACGACAAAGCTAGTACCCTAGACTGGATACTCATCAATAACTCTCCACATCAGTATATGTCAGGCACTACACCAGATGATCTAAGCGATCACTGCCTCACATATATACTTAAACTAAAGGTTAATCACCATCATCAACCCACATATAAAACTATAAGAAGTAATAAAAACTTTAACCCCCAAAAATTTAACAATGAACTAAAGTCTTGCGACTGGTCTGCCCTAAAAAGCCTTCCACTAGATGAAGCAGTCAGTTACTTCAACTCCAGATTTCTGGCTATTCTCGACCTTCATGCCCCTAGCCGTACTAGTAGAATCAAGGTCAATACTGCACCTTGGCTTACTAAAGAAACTAGGGCAAAACTTGCATTAAGAAATAAAGCATGGGACACCTACCGAACTACTAAAACCCTACCTGACCAACTGTTATTTAGGCAACTAAGAAATGATGCAAAAAAATCAGTAACCTCAGACAAAAAAGAATACTACCACCGCCTGCAACAGGTTCACAAAACTAAACCTCAGAAATTCTGGATGGGAATAAAAAGACTCCTCCACCCAGGACAAACCACCACCCCAAAACCATCTTTTGCTAATCAAAGCTCCCCCAAAGATATTGCCAACTCCTTTAACACCTTCTTCACCGAAACCATCCAAACTTTAGCTAACCAACTCTCACCCACTGGTTCCAATCCTAGCACAACCAATTCCAAAACTACAACTTCCTTTAGCCTCCAACCAGTCCCTACTCAACTCATCAAAACCCTACTTAGGAAACTAAGACCAACCACCCTGGCTGCTGACCTCCTCCCAGCTGACTACTTACAAAAAACTGCAGAAGCAATTGCATACCCCGTCTCCATCCTTATTAACCGATCCATATCAGAAGCCATAATCCCTGAAATATGGAAAATCTCACATGTCATACCACTTCACAAAGGGGGCAGTTCCACTGAACTGTCTAACTATAGGCCCATAGCCATCTTTTCTCCACTAGCTAAGATCATGGAGAAGTGTGTACATATTCAACTCATGAAATATCTCACACAAAACAAACTTTTATCCAACTCACAACATGGCTTTAGGCCCAATCACAGCACCACTACAGCCCTTCTCTCTTTCTCAGATACTATAAATCAAAATCGTAACAACAACATACTGTCCTCTGCTCTCTTCCTAGACCTGTCCAAGGCCTTTGACATGGTGGACCACAAAATGCTAATGAACAGCCTGGAGGCCAACAACTTAAACAAACTGGCCCTCCAATGGTTTGAATCCTACCTACAAAGCAGGAAACAGGCTGTACTGTGGGAGGGTAAACTCTCCTCTCACCTCTCCATCAGACTAGGAGTACCCCAAGGCTCAATACTAGGTCCCCTTCTGTTCTCCATCTTTATAAATGAACTTAGCACAGCCATACCAGAGGCTACCTGCATTCAATATGCAGATGACTCGACCTTGATCTGCACTGCCTCCACCCCAGCCGAACTTACCAAAATAACACAAAGCACCTTCAACAAGGTAGAAAACTGGCTGCTAAACCAACGCCTAATACTAAATCCCAATAAAACTAAACTACTTCTCTTTACCCCAACACACAGGACCACCTCACCTCTGTTCAATATAACAGCTAATAATGGTACCATCATCTCCCCAGTTACCCAAACTAAACTATTGGGTGTCATGATCGACTGCAACCTCAGATTTGATGCACACATCAATCAAACGATAAAAACTACCAATAAAAAACTTGGTAGTCTGTTCAGGATCAAAGCATACCTCACCCCGCAAGCTAGAATAACAATTGCCCACTCCCACCTCCTATCTACCCTTCTCTATGCCTCTCCTCTATTCTCCCACCTGAATAAAACCAATCTTAAAAAACTGTCTTCATGCTACAACCAAATCGCCAGATTTGCTACTGACTCACCCTACCGTACCCACCATTGCCAGAACCTGAAACTCCTGGGCTGGTTGGAACTACCCCACCTCCTACAGCTCAACCAACTCAAAGTCGCCCATAAAATCTTCCACCAACCGGACACTACCCAGCCCTAAGAAACATAATCTGCCCCTACAATAACAATCGCCCACTACGCTCATCCACCAAACTCCTAGTACTTACAATCAAATCCAACCATGCTGCAGGTGACTCCCTCTTCACCAACTCTGTCGGTAAAAACTGGAACTCACTAACTACTGATATTACCAAAGAATCTTCTCCAACCATATTTAAACATAAACTTATAAGTCACCTCAAGTCACACTGGATATGCCCCTGTACCAACCCAGACTAAGACTTCACACTTCCCTCCAACACTCTCTGCTCAGCTACCCCCCCCTCATTTAATTAATGAGATCCTTTATGACTGCAACTCCAACTATTGTTATCCTCGACCACTATTGTCAATAGAAAAGTATGCCACTGGCCTCATGGAAGAATGCATATACTATGTCTACAATCAACTTGTATTGTAACCACAATTTAGTGGATTGTCTGTTTCGTTATATCTATGTACTATGTCTACAATCTTCTTCTATGTAACCTCTATTAGTTGAACATTTATTTGAAATGTCTATTTCTTATCTTAATTTGTATCTTTGGAGCTTTTCTCCCCGGGACTCCGCTGAAAATGGACATGTATCCATCCCGGTTAACAAATGTAAAATAAATAAATAAATAAATAAATAAAATTTTGTGGTCTTGGGCTGCTGGAGTAGGGTGTAAAAATGCAGTGTTCATATAATATGTAGAATTAAGATAATAGTTTCCTTTTGAATAGCTATCTAGATTAATGCCCTTTGTTTATGATAGGCAAGTTTCTTAAGCAACTATGCTTGAAAAAATAAGACAAAAAGATAAAAGCCATGGAAATTAGTATATGTCTTGCATCTTCAACATTATTAGCGTGTTTTGTTTCCATTAGCAAATGCTCTCAACGGGAGAGAATAACTCTGCAGATGAAGGCAGTTGGCTGGGGAAGTCCATAACATTCTGCTCTGAATGAAATGTATAAAGATTCTTTCATGCACTTGGAAAGTTATTAATTTTTTTCTCTCATTGCTACCTGCTTTTACTTGGAGACAAGCTGTCTGCAGATGCAATTTATCTTGAGAGTGCTGAGCACTCTAAGTGAAGTGTACCATATAATGGTACAGTGGCAAGGAGTTCAGTGAAAAATAAAGTCAGAAAGTATGCTATGTGAATAAAAAGTAGTAGCCTTTCCAATAGTCTTAGTACTTTAAAGCATTTAAGAGAACAGTGTCCAATTAGTTTATTTATTTAAATGTAGCCAGTTCACATTTTCTTAGCACTAAAAGTTAATGTTGACTGAAAGCATATAGGGCATTTTTCACATCTGGGATGGGACCAGAGATAAAGAAAGAACAGATAGTAATCAGTGTAAGTGGGAATACAGGCCATAACATGCATTTTAGCATGGGTAACCTTAATTTTAGATTAGGTAATGCCTGTGAGTGCAGCTATCAATTTGGGGAAAATGCTCATATCTGGAGGGGTAAACTTAATTTGTTGAAAATGTATACAGATTTGCGTGTTTGTTTTAAATTAAAAAAGAGATGGGGCAACTGATGGATAAGCAGGGAGGTTGGTACTTGGGCTTCTCTTGGCAATGATTCCTGGTGGAGTCCAGGGACATTGCTAGAAGAGGCTTGGTCAGTGTGTGGCAGTGTGCCTGCCTGAGCTGCTGCTGAGATGGGTTGATACGCCACAAGCACACATTGCACACCCACCCAGAAATCATATCATGCTGCCACAAAGAGAAGGGAGAAACAGGTAGCCCATAACATAAGTTTCCCTCTGGATAGAAGCTCAGATGTGCTGAGCCCCTTAGCCTTGGATCAGTAACTTTCCTCACTGAGAAGGAACAGATAATTTGAGGAGGTGGAGTGGAAGGTACACCCGGCATGGATGGGGTACAAGGGCCAGGCTGGAACAATGACAGAAAGGGAGGAAGGAAAGAAAAAATAAATAGGGATCGGGATTCTGAAAATGTATTTATTTATTTTTTTATTTGATTGTTTTCATTGAAGCAAATTCTTGAAAATGTGACATAGGTTCAGAAGGAGATGAGAAGAAGCAACTGTATTGAATGTCAGCCTGCAAAACATTAGTGTGCGGGCATAAGCCAAATGTTGGTAACACACATTCAAAAGAATAGTCGTGTATAATAGATGGGGGCTTACTATCATAATGCCTATCCTGTACATATAACCATGGAAGGTAAATGACCTTTCAGGTATAGACAAAAAACAAGGAGTACTAAATTCTATTAAAAATGTAAGGTGCAAATAGCAATACTGCAAGAGGGACTTCTGGATAGAAATGAGCATGTAAATTTGACAAAGATTTAAAGACTGTGTAATGGAAATTATTCAAAGGTTATTAGGTAAGATAGAACTTTATTTAGAAGGGAAAGCTAGTGAGTGGGATAAAATAAGAACTAAAGTTTAAAAACATACTCAGAAAACTATGACAAATTGCTGCACCATGAAAAAGGATTTATTCAATAAAATGAAGTAGAAACAATAGAAAAATTGTAAAAACAACCACAGCAAAGTTAAATTGGGATAGGTGCTTTCGGCCTAAAACCTTCTTCAGCTCCCCAATTTAACTCATCCAAAACATTCATTTAAAAACTAAAATTAGCTTATCCACATTCACCTAGGGAGCCTCCGCCTATTCAATAAATGGTTTGAGGGGAATCATTCCATTCAAACCTGGCGGTCTCTCTGCCAGCAAATTAACTATCCACTTAGTCTCTATTATCTCTGTCTTATTAAGCAAATCCCCTCCCCTCACAGTATCACCAACCATTTCTAATACTAAAAAAGAAAACCCATGCCCACCATTCTTTTTAATATGCTGAGATAAGGCAATGCTATCACTACCACGTGGAATATCACTCAAATGGTGGATAATTCTTTCTTTGAAGGGTCTTTTAGTCTTCCCACATAGAATCCCAAGCAACAGTTACAAAGTGCTGCATGTATAACATTCCTCACACTGCAGTCAGCATATGCATGCAGCCTATAAACAGAGTTTAAAAACATGGTAGAAATAAAACAAAACATGATATGAGAAAGAAGTAATAGGAATTATTTACAGGGTGCTGACAAATGCTAAAGTATTGCAAAATAAAGGGAATTTCACAGAAAATGAAGAGGAGCAACTTCAGATTGTTAAATGGAATATAAGAAGACATTTAGAGAATATATGAGTTTAGAAAGGTTGCTTTCAAGGAACTACTTCTTGATAGCGACTCCAAAGCAAAAAAAAAAAAAAAAAAAAAAACTTTTAGCTCAATGGCTTAGGTAATAGAAAGTAGAAAAGTGAATGCCAAATTTAGGCCACCTATGATAAGAAAAATAACCAGAGCTCCTGTAAAGGTGTAAGAGATATTTTGGACATTTTATGAAAATTTATATAAAGCAGAGGAATGCAGAAACCAAGGAAAGGCATAAATGAAAATACATATGAAAGAATTATGCCAAGGTTAGAGGAAGATGAGGTTCAACAACTAATAATTAAGAGAGACAGAGAAGAGAAGAGAAGAGAAGAGAAGAGAAGAGAAGAGAAGAGAAGAGAAAAGAGAAAAAAATGGTGATGTAATAATCAATAAACTGGGAAATCTCCAGGAACATATGTCTGGCTAAGCATACCCTTCCCTCCCTGCCAGCTCCTCAGACAACCTCACTGCTAATTGAACTTGGGTCACATGGGCCATAGTAACGGGTTCATCTCTCTCTACACCATGGTGTTGGCTGGAAAGACCAGTATCTAGGAAGAATGCTGTGGTGGCTGTATTACCCAAACAGAGTAAAGACCCTTCAGACCCAGCATTATATAGACCCATTTAAATTTTAAACCAAGATTACAAAGGGCTTTTGTCTATATAGCAAGAGAATGGCCAAGATGTTGCCAAAATTGACAGATGTGGATCAGTGTGGTTTTGTGGAAGGGAGCAATCATTTGACAACATTAATAGAAAATGATGAAAAGGAGGGAAACAGGGAGGGAAACAGGATGCAAGAAAATAACAGTCATCTGTTGGTTTTATGAGTAGGGAATTGGAAGCATTTGTAATCCCTTATAGAATCAAAAGAGGGTCAAAGGCAAGAATTTAGGTCAGAGAATTCCTTTCTGACAAGCTGTGTATGAGCACAAGAATCCCTTTGTTATTTGATTTATATTTACAGCCACTGGCAAAAAATAATAAGGGACTCACAAATTCAAAGATATAACTAGCATATTAATCAAGAAAATTTAGCTTTATTTGCAGATTATATTATTTTGTACATGATAAATCCAGAAAATGTCATTTCAGTGTTATGGAACATTTCAAGTCTTTTTGGGATATAATATAAATGAAGATAAAATAAAGGCTGTAGCAGTAAATTATGCCCTCATACATGAACTAGTTTAGCAATATCCATACTTATGGGGACACGATAAGATGAAGTATTTAGGTGCATGGATTAAAATGGATTCTGTTATAACAGCTAAGAATTTGTACAAAGAGACTAAACAAAAGATAAAAAAAACTGAGAAACTGAAATGTCTTGATTATGGATGTGGATAGTAAAAGATACAAGCAGTGAAAATGCTTTTAGCCCCTTTAGTTTTATATATATATATATATATATATATATATATATATATATATATATATATATACACACAGGTCAGGCATATTTTTTTACAACCAGAGGAGGAGGAGGAGTTGTGGACAACAATTAATAAAGTGTTGAAGGAATTTATCTGGAAGGGAAGAGTGCAAGAGTTAAGTGGGATACGTCAATCCTTACCACAGAACAATGTGGTTTATGGTTACCTGATCCATGCATTTACTTAATACAAGGAGACAGTTATAAAGTAATGTAGAAAAGGATGACGATGATGATGGTAATGATGATGATGAAACAAAGGGGGAAGTTAGGGAAGTAAGGAGAGAGTAGGATTCTGCATGAATATACTTAAGGAGAATAATAACAACCATATAGAATGTTATATTCATAAAGTAGAAGAAAGAATTCTAACATCTAAGCCAACAGAAGAAGGGAAAAAGGAGATTTTGCCAATAAAGATAACTGCAAGTAGGGTATATAAAATAGGAAAGAGCAGGATGGAATTTACTACAGAAAACTGGCAAAGGAACCAAGCTGTTGGGGAGCAAATAACTACACAGTGAAAGGTAATGAGTGGAATGAGGCCAGGCAGACATTTAGACTGCAGATGAGATGCCTTCCCTACCAGGGATTGATATCAGGGTATAGCCAGGAGAAAGGATGAGGGCGTTCTAAGTGAAAGACCAGCTCTGGTAACATTTTTAGTTGAATCCAGAACAGAAGTTGCTCTTAGAAAATGATGTTGCATTATACCTATAAGAAAAGATTGTGAAGACAGACTGGAAAATCAATTTGCAAATGAACAATGTGAGGACATCTTTATGGCTCTCAAGTATGCAAGAAAGTCTAGGAGGTTTACAATTTTTGCTTGGATGTGTTTGCATAGATATCACACAACTAAGTCTAGTCTGTCTTCTCATAATTCTTTACAACACCACAAGTTATCATTCTAACAATATCCCTAAACTTAGTAGCACAACACTACATTATGCACGTTCGTATACAGACACCACACATTATAATAATATATGCCCACAGTTATTCAAGAACTACATCATGGACCAGTTCAGAACTAAACACATATGCTCTCATTCCTACTCCAAAAAAACACAATACTTTCTCACACTCTTCACCAAACTCCAACATCTGTATAACCATTTTAACTCCAGGCTCACCATAAGTGGGGATATCCACCCAACCCAGGCCCAAATCCATCCTGTCCAACACAAACTGCTCCAACACAAATGTCAGAACATAACAACCCCACTTTCTTCATCCCTGGGGAAATCAACGACAGCAGCAAAACCAACCATCTTTTAATGCTAAATATTAATATTAGAAGTATCAAAAATAAAATACCTGAACTCCAAGCCACAATAGCACACTACTCCCCAGACATAGTTGCTTTAACAGAAACCTGGCTAAATATAAACATTGCTAACGCAGAAGTTCTCCCTACCGGCTACAATATCATTAGACAAGACAGACCACTTCGTAAAGGGGGTGGAACTGCCTTACTGTACAAGTCCAACTTAACTGTCCGTCAATTACCAAACTCCTACCCCTCCCACAATAATTGGGACATACTTATCTCACAACTTCAACTTCACCCTAAAAAGGTCATCACCACAATTGTGATCTATATTCCACCTGGTAATACACCTACTAGTCTTATCCTGGTGATCTTCCACATACACACAAGAAACCCTTATTCTGGGGGACTTCAACCTTGATTGGTTCACCTGTATATCAGAACCACCAAGTAATCTAATAAATCTCCATGACTACAAGCAGCTAGTCCAAATTCCAACTAGATGTGATAAAAAATCTAAAAGGGAATCCATCCTTGACTGGGTCTTAACTAACAACCCCACATTGTACCCTCACACAGGCAGTCGCCCAGACACCTTAAGTGACTACAACATAATATACTTTATACGTAGTAGAACAAGCATATGCAAAACCACTAACTATATATCCACTAGAAACACAAAAAAATTCTCTCCTGAGGTCCTCAACACTTTACTCTGTAACTGTGACTGGACCCCCCTAAAAACCCTCCCACTTGACCAGGCAGTAGCATATTTCAACAAATATTTCTACAACACCTAGACACTGTCGCTCCATTGCACAAAATCAAGGTTAGAACCTCTACAAACCCCTGGCTCAGTAAAGAAACCAAACAAATCCTCAAGTCCAGAGACACTGCCTGGTGTTACTATCAAAAAAACAAAGAAACACAAAGCCTAACTAAGTACCAAGAACTGCGCAACCGTGCAAAAAAATGCATTAGGCTGGACAAAAATTCCTACTACACAACATTACAAACTAAATACCAACACAACCTGCAAAAATCTTGGAAAAATGTACACCAGCTACTAAAATCCACCCAAAAGGCTACCCCCAAACCAACCACCCCTGACACTAAAGTTCCCATCGAAACACAATCCAACTCCCACTTTGTGAACTCAGTTCTCTCCTTAGTATCACAGGACAGTTCCTTCTTCACTATGCCCCCCAACACAAATAACACTAATACAAGCTTTACCAACAGTTTCCACCACTTCAATCAAAAGCATGATCTCCAAACTAAAAACCTCATCAACAGCAGCCGACCTACTCCCCAGCTATTTCTTGAAACTTACAGCAGATGCTATTGCTATCCCAGTCTCCACTCTCATAAACAGACCAGTTGTTGAAGACTATTTGCCCAAACTCTGGAAAATATCCTATGTTACACCCATACATAAAGGTGGGACCTCCACTGAACTTATTAACTACAGACCCATTGCTTTATTCTCCCACCTGGCCAAAATCCTAGAAAAATGCGTCCATACCCAGATGCTAAACTACCTCCTAGACAGCAACATCCTGTCACCTACTCAGCATGGTTTCAGACCTGCTCATAGTACCACTACAGCCCTCCTTTGCTTCACAGACACAGTAAACCATCTCAAAAATAAAGGCCTACAAGTGTCAACTCTTTTTTTTTTTGGATATGTCCAAAGCATTTGACACATTCTCACACCAAATCCTGCTAAACAAACTAAACCAATATCATCTATCAAATTCCACTCTTACCTGGTTCCAAAGTTGCTGCGGTAGCGTTGTCGCCTCACAGTAAGATGTTGTCCGGTTCGATTCTCAGCTAGAGTGTCTTCTGCATGGAGACATGTGTGAATGGGCGTACCTTCGTTGAAGGTTGTGCATCAGGGCTGGTAACTCGGCACGTAAAAATCAACTACCAATCATTAGCGGACCGGAGTTTCCGCTGTGGCGACCCCTAACCAGGAAAAGCCGAAAGACACAACAACAACCTGGTTCCAAAGCTACTTAACTGACAGGTACCAAACTGTGAAATGGGAACATTCTCTCTCTCCTCAGCTGCCCATAACTATAGGAGTCCCACAGGGTTCTATCTTAGGACCACTACTATTCACAGTCTTCACAAATGACCTCCATACCTCCACACAGCATGCATCTATAATTCATTATGCAGATGTCACTACCTTAATCTGTGCTGCACAAAACATTCCCACCCTCCTGCAAACAACTCAACTAGCATTCTCTGACGTTGAAAACTACCTTACCAAAGCCCAACTTATCCTCAATTCAAAGAAAACTCAGCTTATGATTATAACCAGTTCTAACAAAAACACTAACAGTCAATTCACTATCTACTCCACAAATACTACTCCAATTGTTCCAGTGGCACAGGCTAAGCTATTGGGAATAACCATAGACTCCCACCTAAAATTTGATAGTCATCTCAACTTAACTATTAAAAAAGTACATGCCAAACTGGGGTCACTCTACTGTATCAAACCATTTCTTACCAACAACACAAGATCAGCCATTGCTCACTCTCAACTTTTATCCACCCTACTTTATGCATCTCCCATTCTGACTAATCGCAACAAAACTAAACTAAGCAAAATGGAAGCTTGCTATAACAGAATTGCCCGCTTTGCTGCAAATTGCGCATATAGAACTCATCACTGTACTGCTTTGAGACAGCTCCACTGGCTTGAACTGCCCAACCTCCTAACCTACAATCAGCTCTGCCTCTGTCATTCTATCTATTACCACCCCAATAAGTGTCCTGCCCTCAAAAACCTAGTACAACATCACTCAGCCAAAAGGCCTCTTAGATCATCAAGCAAACTACTACTAGAAGTCACCAACAGCTACAATAGCTTTGGAGATGCACTATATAGTATTTCAGTGGCTAAAAAATGGACACTGTCCCTACTAGCATTCATAACACATCATCCAAAGCCTCCTTTAAAGACCTCATCAGGCAACATCTCAAGCAAAGCTGGCAGTGCCATGATTGCTCCCCAGGCTAGTGAAAGCGGATAACATATACATACTAAATCTAGAGCACTTGATAATAGTTTTGAATCTTACTCACAAACACTGGCTAATCTACAATGTTTGTACTGTACCTGTGCACTATGTATGTATTCTACCTATGTTCCAAATTTCAACTGTACACCACAAATCTATTAATTACCTTTATTTTTAAAATTAATATTTTTTTGTTTGTTCTCTCCACTGTAACTGTTTATGTGCCGCATACCACTGTAAAAACATGTCTCCTGTAATTTGTGTGTATACTGATCATGTCTAAATAACTAAATGTGTCTGTAATTTTTCTTTGTGGAGCTTTTCTCCCTGGGCCTCTGCTGAAAAAGGGCCTTTTCGGCTCAGTCAGACAACCCCGGTTAACAAATGTAAAATAAAATAAACAAATAAATATTTTAAACCCCAAGCAGACCACAGGGAATTTTTCCTCAGGTAGATAGCAAATGCTGGAAGTGTGATGGGAAAGAGAGAGGTAACTAGGAACATTTTTTGGGATTATAATGTATTTCAACATTTTAAAAATTCCCTACAGAATACTCTGTCAGAAATGTTAGGGGGAGCACAAATAGTTGTTAGCTCAGGGAGTGATTCCTTTGAGGTGGGACACAGGATCTGACTTGTCTAGACATAGTGAGGCCTTACCAAGTTTAATGCTATTGGCTGCCAAAAAAGCACTTATTAGAAAATAGAAATTACAATCTAAATTAACTGTAACTAAACATTTAAAAGTAATGGCAGTGGGAGTTTTAGAAAAGGGACATAAATATAATTTGTAGGAAAATAAATGCAGAATAATATTCAGGAAGAGGAGTGAACTGTAAGTGAAGGCAGGAACTGAGCAATTTATATAATGCTGATATGAATGGCAGTTGTTATAAAAGGAAAACCTGTGTAATGTAATATTGCGTGCAAATGAAAAAAATGTTAATGTGGCATGTTTTATTTTTCTATTAATGAATGTGTGTCAATGTTTTAATGATAATTTAATAAATGTGTTTAAAAATAAATAGGAAAAGTCACAAAAATGATTAGCATATAGTCATTGTAACTGAAAAATGCCACTATTTTCATATCAACTTAACATACAGCATTTTCTTTGAACCACCCTATTCACCATGAAAAAGACCGTATGCAATTCAAAGAATGAGGCCAAAACAATTTCCCAAGTATTTACACCAAAAAACTTATAATACTCATATCATAGGATCATAGAATCATAGGAGGTTACTAGGCTAATGGCTCTAGGGCCCTTACAAACCAGCCAAGTTTAATCCTGTGTTCCCAAAAGTGTCTATTATGACCAAACAATTAATTCAGCACCTGTTGCCTCTGTCCAAGTGGGACACCAGTGGAACCTCTGGGATGATTTTCCTGGTCCTCATCCAATCATTTACAATTCGCTTAAATAAGGTCAATTAAGGACTTAGTTTACCTTGAATTGGGAATTTGTTCCACAGGTGAGGTATCCTCTGTGAGACAAACCTGTCCCTCCAGCAAGTTCCTTTGATGTCGCATACCAGGTTAAGGTCCTTAGAGTGAGTGACTTGTATGCCATTAGACTTGTGTATGTGCAGCATTTCCATTAAAGCAGGGTCAGAAATATGCAAGGCATAGGTCCCCTCTGAGTAGTCTGTATGACATTGAGTAAAGTGACAGCGATTTTAGTCTGTCCACATAAGACAGATGCTGCAGACCCTGAATTTTCCTTGTAAGGAACCTTTGTGGTCTCTCCAACTGATGCAGGTGTTTGGAGAGGTACATACCAAAGGGAGCATTGTACTCTATTATTAGCCTGATGAGGGAAGAGTAGAGGGAGGTTATAATTCATTTTTTTTCTACAGGCAATGCACTTGCTTATGAGATGAGCTATATAAAATGCCCTTCTTACTACTGCAGAGACATAGTGATCAAAGGTGAGAGTACTGTCAACCTGTATGCCCAGATCTCTTACCACAGTTTACGTACTTAGGATATTGCTACTGATGTGACAGTTCACAGGGACATCACCCTTGCCAAAGGGGATGATAATGCATTTTTTTGCATTAAGTTTGAGGCCATGACTTTGACACCAATCATTAGTCAGAGTAAGTCCTCCCCTCAATGACTGCTCCCAGTTTGCAGTCGTCAGCAAACTTAGCCAAAGACCTTTAGTTTTTAATTGTACTTCAGTGAAATGGATTCCAAAAAGCAGGGGCCCCAGAACTGATCCCTGTGGAACACCACTGGTTATGGGCCTGCTGGTGGAGACAGAGTCCCCTACTTTGACTGAATGAGTTCTATCAGTGAGCCAGTTTGCAACCCACCTGACAATATATGGGTTGATACCCAGCTGCATAAGTTTATCAATGATGCCAGAGTGGGGAATAGTTTCAAAGGCCTTAGCTAAGTCTAGGTAGGTTGTATGCACACATTTATGCCTCTCTGGGGCCTTAGTGACTGTTTGGAAGAAGTTCAGCAAGTTTAACAAGCATGACCCCCCTTAGCAAAGCTGAACTAGGGCGGGGTCAAGCTTTTGCAGATTTTCTATATCTTTGTTGATGAGATCCGTGATGATATACTCCATGGCCTTGCAGATAAGGCTAGTCAGGCTAATGGGTCTATAGTTATCGGGGTCAGTGTATGCACCCCGTTTGTGCAAGGGAATGACGGAAGCTGCTTTCCATTCCTTTGGGACATAACCAGTGGTTAAGCTGTGACTGAAAAGAGTACTCAGTGGTGTTGCTAATTCCTGTTTTAACATCATGAAGAATGCAGCCTGGGATGTTATCTGTTCCCATAAAGGCTGTATTTTTGGCCTTGGAGAGGGCATTTAAGACCTGCTCCTTAGAAATGCTAGGTGGGGAACAAGTTGTAGAGATGCTTCAGGACATGTGTAGCAGGGACAAGGGAGTGAAGTTGTCATTGAACCTGTCAGCCAGCAGGTTTTATTTATTTATTTATTTATTTATTTATTTAACATTTGTTTGCCAGGATAGTCCGACTGGACAACAAGTGTCCATTTTCAGCGGAGTCCTGGGGAGAAAAACTCCATAAGTTTACAGAGAGAAGAAACATTTAGAAAAGAGACATTACTGAGTAGTAGCATACAGATTGTAGACTTTACAGCCGTTGGTATACAATAAGAGGATATTCCCCTTTTGGTTGAAAATACAACTGTACAAAATATACAATGAGAGTAGATAAGAACCTGGTAGAGCATTGCAAGATATTTCACAACTGAATAAGAGTATATAAATGTTTAAGTTTCCATATATACATTCAAACAAATATACATGTAAGAGCATATACACATATATACATACACACACACACACATATATATATATATATATATATATATATATATATATATATATATATATATATACACACACATACACATACACACACACACACACACACACACACACACACACACACACACACACACACACACACACACACACACACACACGTACATACACTCGTATATAGGTTATCGCTCACACAAGGATAGGTGTAGATAGATGTTGTTGTTTGTGCTGTCCAGGACAAATGAGATGTAGAAATGGTGAATGGACGAGGCTTCAGGTGATCAGTTACAGTTGCATAGATGGTTGGTGAAGAGGTATGTTTTAAGCAGGCTTTTGAAGGAGGGTGTGGAGTTTTGTAGTCTGAGGTCAGGAGGAAGGTTATTCCATTGCTATTTCATGGGCAAATAGAGGCTGTAATAGTGGTTGGCTATGTCCACAGGTTCCATATAAGTAGTACCATTGACTACAAGTTCGGAGCATATCTGGGTCTTTCCTTTGAGGTTACAGATGTAACTAAAGTTGCCTTGTGGGTGTCTTTCGTTTGGGAAGCTAACTTGGATTCGTAGTTAGCTTTGGAGGATTTCACAAGTAGTCTTATTTGCTTGTTTAAGTTGAGGAGGAAGTGATTCCAGCTTGGAGACTGTTCCTTCATATTCTTAGACAGCACATTTTTTTCTCTTATTGTACAGCCTGTTAATGGCAGATGTCCACCAGGCAGGTTTGTTCTTCCTTGAAGATCTTGCCTTGATCCTATCAGGTACGGCAGAATCAATACAACTGTGCAGGTGTTTGTATAAAGCACTGGTGTAGAGCCCTGTCTAAGTGTCAGTACCATCAGTGGGGGGAGGGGCTATGAAGCTATTTGTGCCATCTCGTAAGAGGGTGTATTTGGCCTGAGAGAAGTATTTTGGTCTAGTTGTAGCTAAGGGGGGGGGGGGGTCTTGTGTTATAGTTATGACTAATGAGACTAATTTGTGGTCAGATTTCACCAGGGAGGGCTGCACGCCGTGAGTGGTCCAACTGTTTCTTAAATGTGACAGCTGGCATTTTTGCATTCAGGCCAACATTTGAATAGAAATTACATTTTACATCTGGCATATGAAATATGTTCTTACTTGTATTCGTAATATATGAATAGTAAAGACAGTACCAGAGGGGTAAGCCTAAGTGGTTTGTAGGACATTGCATAAAAGCAAAATTCACCAGTTCTTACTTCACAGGTAGAAAACAACTTTCAAAATAAAAATATGTAATAGTGTATTTATATGAAAAAAATGGATTTATTGAATGTTCTTATTACAGATAAACAAGTATGTGCAAGTAAAAGGATGACAGAGAGAACGAGTATGAAAAGTTGGTGGAAACTGCAGTGAAAGTGCAGCCAACATTCAGATTTGACAAGTTTATCATTAGCTGTTGCAGAGACACTAGGAAAATGGGTACAGTAGGAGAAAACTCATATCTATGTTTAGGTATTTTCCAGTTTGTTAAAACTCAAATTACATGACTAAAGGCTTTTTTAGGAGCTATTCACAGATTCTCAGGAATACGTTAGCCGACTTCTTTGCAAATCACATCCAGAGTGTATATAATTTTAATGAATGCATTTTTTCTCTTCAGAGTACCTTCTTCAGCTTTGCTTATTAATCTATATTCTCCAAGAAGCATACTTCAGGGTACAGAACTTGAAACTTTTTAAATATTAAAATGAAAGTCACAAAATATTTCACTAAAGCTGAGATAACTGTGTGTGTATGTACTTATGTGCGTATGTGTGTGTGCATGTGTGTGTGTGTGTGTGTGTGGGGGGGGGGGGTTGTAGGGAACAGGTTCCTGTATATACTGCATCACCAGTTTTCTATGGCAGTGTATTTGATTGTCTTGAATATGGCTGATAATCCTATTTCTAGACCCACCAGAAACTTCTGAAAGGAAGCTCAGATGTATTTATTTTTTCATTCCTGTTGGAGTTTAAATGTGAAAAATACTGATTAGAGAAGCTTTTCTCTCAACAGGCTAGACATCATTTGTGAAAGTGGTTGTAACAGAAACAGATGCAGAGTAGAGTAACCAAACGTTTGAAACAAGACCAAAACAAAAAAAAATAGGCTAAAGAGTGGAACCACAGCCAATGTTACGGCAAAAATCAAGTTTAATAAAGAACTAAGTGCTTTCATCAAGATAACACAAGGCTTCTTCAGAGCTGTCTTGGCAAAAGCGCTTAGTTCTTTATTAAACTCGATTTTAGCTGTAACATTGGCTGTGGTTCTGCTCTTTAGCCTATTTTTTGCAGAGTAGAGTAAATCTAGGCATGATCTCTGCTGCACACAGGGCAATTTAATTTAAATATGAAAATTTTTACAACTTCTTGCTGAAAAAGTGTATTGTTCATCTTCTAACAGTACATGGGGAGTACAGAACCCCTCTAGCTGTTTCAGAAGGAGAAAGGAAGTAAGCAGGATTTTTGGAATTGTGCTCTGACTTCTTCATCAAAGTATAACACCTTCCATAATGCAAAATCCCCTCATGTAGCACATCTCTCCTACCTCTAGCCTGGACAGTACATGCTTCAGGACAGTATACTCACTCAGTGTTCGAAATTCTGCTAAACAGTTCGTCCTGCAACTGAAAGCAATTTATTAGGCTGATGGAAAGAGTTATGACTGAGCTACTGTAGGCACAGAAAACTAGTAAGAATATCCCCCCACAAAAAATAACTTTAACAAGTCTACACTGTGGCATATACATTACACATTCCTATTTATGTTCTTCCCCCAGACATCATAAATAATCATAAACAATGTGCCTAAGTTGCATTGCTGAATATATGATACTAAACAGAAATTGAACATGTAAATGCACATACTGCATGAGACAGACTTGCACATCATTAGTTTTTTTCTCTAGTAATATTTAATTCATTCCTTATTACTAGACTGTAATTTGCCTAGGTGGAAATTACTGTTAACAGTGTGCTATTCTAATAAAACTGATAATGCAGTAAATAAGAAAATCTTATTTTTGAAGACATCTTTTAACCTTTTATACATTAATTTATTCACTCAGTAATTAATCACTTTATCGCTCAGTAATTAATGACTTTATCAATCACTACTCCTATAAGGAATGAACTGTTCTATACATTTGAATCCTAATAGTTTTAAGAAGCACTTTTGTTCCAAATTTATGGCCAGGGCCCTTCTCTCTGACTTTTTCTTTCTCTTGAAGGAACAGACAGTGCTTAATTAACAAGGAAAAATAAAAGCTTTCCTTTTCTTAGTCAACTAAGAGTAAATTAACACTAAATCATTTAAGAAGCTCTTGTTCTGAAATTCAGGAAAATCTCCCACTCCTCCCCCAGTTGTAACTCTATGTCTTGTAACTGCCAGCTCAAAGACTGAAAAGTGGCTAAGTATTTCTTATAGAGGTGTTCCCTTTAATGAACTGGGGGTTGATGCTGAGAAGGTGCTATAGTATCCCTGTAATGGAAGGGATTCTCAGCACTCACTCATTGTAGTGTAAATAGCACATGTCTCCCCTACTGCTGGGCTCTGTGTTAAATTGCTGATGTGGGAGGGGCATGGAGGTTTGTTTTTTGGGGTCTTGGCTTTAGTTAATCAATTTGATTGGATTAGTGTCACCGTGACCCTTAATAATGTCAGAGGTCAAACTCACTAGAGTAACTGCTTTGTTGCACTGACAATCCTGGATTCTTTCAGGTCTCTATGGCCAAACTTGTTTATTAGTCTCGCAATGAAGAGGACATGTGGGTTGTAAGGCCAGTACCTTTTTGACTTAGTACTCTCTACTTAATGGCTTCTTAATTCAAAGACTATGAAGGCTTGTTATATAAATGATTTATTAGTCTTAGATGCTTCTCTCTAATATGCTTGATTTGCACTTTCCATGTTCCACACCTTTGTGTAACTTGATCTGAGTGTCTGACATACTATACGTCATTTATTCAATTCATTATGTATCACATAAATGATTTCAGAGTGAATGTGAAAATGAAAATGAAAAAGTGATATACATAAAACAAAAGTATTACATAAAAAGTGCCCTGACAGCCTGTAACAAATGTCCTTTAAGACATGAACTGCAGGTACATCTGTGACATATTACAGGGTGTGATATGTCCTACATAATCTGTGAAGCAAGGCAAAATGCAGAGTTCTATCAGCCACCCACAAAGTATTAATGTGAAGTACCATACTCTACATTGCAATGCACTGTCAAAAAGCCTCAGGAGATATTTAACCTAAGTTGTTGATTTTGAATTACTCTTAATGGGGAAAACTATACCGGTTGCATGAGTGACTGACTCAGTGCAAGCTGTCCAACAATGTGATATGAATGTGAAGCATTAACAGTTATGCTACAAAGATACTGCTTGAGATTCTAGAATAGATAAGTCTACTAGTTGACATGCCTGACTAGTTGATACAGCCATTCAGATCCACAGAATGGGTTCACATATCCCAAAAGTTTGTGTGTTATTGATAAGATGGCTGTCAGTCCTCTGCAAAATAGTGTTTTCGTATGAACTAGAACATTCTAGATAATGTTATTATTATGGTACATAGTTTGATTTTGCCAGACTTGCTTTTGAATTTTTTAAGAGTGCATTTTATATAGCAGTATTAACATCTACAATTACTATATTTCTTGAATTTATAACTGAACATTCTCAAATTCATTGCTTGAGAAAACTGCAAAGCAGAAATCAGCTGCTGACTTGAAGACACTTGAATGGACAAACAGGTAATCATGGGGAGTCTAACACTGATTAGATAATGAAAATCAGTACTGGACTGCAGTCTGGTCGAACTGCTCATGTACATGTGTAAAGGCAGGCAGACAGATACATACGCATACATACACAGGCACACACAGCACACACAGACAGAAAGGGACAGAGACAGTGACAGCGAGTGAAAAAAGACAAATGCACACACACACACACACACATATCCGCACGCACACACACATTTTGCACAATTCTTTATGGGTATGGGTGTGTGCGTATGTATACATACATACACGTATGTGT
The DNA here is from genome assembly GCF_019279795.1 of Protopterus annectens. Lineage (NCBI taxonomy): Eukaryota > Metazoa > Chordata > Ceratodontiformes > Protopteridae > Protopterus > Protopterus annectens. The sequence goes on from NC_056731.1 coordinate 1,842,694,243, forward strand.
ATATATATATATATATATATATATATATATATATATATATATATATATATATATATATATTGATGTTATTTATTTTACATTTGTTGACTGGGCTAATCTATCTGGATATATGTCCATTTTCAGTAGAGGCCAGGGGAGAAAAGCTCCACACAGATATACAAAAGTATAAAAAGTATAAAAAAAAATATTGTTACATGGTAAATATAGGATTAGTAAACCAAATAAAACAGGTAGTCATTACATTTCAGAGATCAAAGCACTTAAGAAAAGTAACAGTGAACATAATATTGCTTAAGAAAGCTAAAACAGATATAATACAGTAAGTGTTATGTACAATAGTTCACATCAGGTTGAAGGATTTAAGCAATAAGTTGATTAGAGTTAAAATAGTGTCAGTCTTAATTACAAGACTAAGTATTTAAATGTTTGGAAGTTTAGTTAGAAGAGGAAGAAACAGGGGTGAAGATGGTTGTTAGTCAGGGTTACTACAAGGGCATAGCCAGTGCATTTGGAGGTGTTTTATAATATAATATATATAATATATATATATTATATACACACACATATATATGAATATATGCATATATATATATATATATATATATATATATATGTATAGAGAGAGAGAGAGAGAGAGAAAGCTCATAAAAATCTAATCGACACTAGTTTTGGTCAACATCTGTTTAGTCAACAAAATTTGGCTGACTAAACAAATGGCCGACAGGTGTACAAAATCTTGCAGTTCTCAAGGTTGGGACTATCTCCTTTCCCTGACAATGCACAGTCTCGGAGTTAATATATAAAATTAGGGGGGGGGGGCTTTCCCCTCTGGAAAAAAATGTTTTTATTTTTATTTTTATTTTTGAATACACCACAGCTTTTGTGTCTCAATCTTTGGATCTCGACGTTTTCTGGTTGTCGCTGTAAATATTGATGTTTGGATGCTTTGGCTAAATTTAGTTCTCACACACACACACACACACACACACACACACACACACTAGAATTATGGGGGGAATGAGTCATTTATAATCTCTCAGATGGTCTTTGGTCAGTTGTGCCTCTCCCCTTTGTTGCTAGATCCCCTACCCCCATGCAAGCATGTGAATTCCTGTACTGGACACATATTTTTTTTGCAAAAGGACATGCATGAGAGTCAAATAACTATTACCTCAAATTATGAGAGCAAATAGCAAACAGTGTTAAAGCAATTTGTATTTAAATAGAACTGTCAAATTTTCAAGGGATGTAAGTTATGTACCTACCATAACATTCCATGTTAGTTGTCTTCTTCTCGCCTTCTTTCTTGCTGGATGGTTCGGAGCCAATCCTCGGCTCTGACTCGGCCTTCTACTAAAGCTCAAGAGCTATTTACCGGCTCGAGGCTTCCCCATATCCCACAATGCTAGGCGACAGATACCCAGATCTCATTTGGTAGAGCTAACACCATGGAGACACCTGTCCCCACTACAAGGTTTACCTACAGTGCTAAAAACAGAGGAGGATGTAACCTAGAAAAGAGTCAACCAGAGGAAGAAGGCCTCAAAGGGGATTCTTCTCGGTATGTCCAGGCTAGGGAGATGGAGGGTGGGACGCAAGAAAGAAGGCGAGAAGAAGATAACTAACATGGAACGTTATGGTAGGTACATAACTTCTTAATGTTAAGTTGTCTATCTCGCCTTCATTCTTGCTTGATGGGACAGCGTCCCTAGCACCTTAGCCCTGGGTGGCTCATCGGAACAGACTCTTGAGTACAGTGGAACCAAAATCAGCTTGACTCCTGGAGGCCATATCCAACTTGTAATGTGAAATGAAAGTATGAGGAGTGGCCCATGTGGCTGCAGCACAAATAGATTCCATTGGAAGTCTTGCCTGAAAAGCTACCGATGTAGCTAATGCTCTGGTGGAATGAGCTTTTGGTTCAGTTGGTAAATCAAAGTAATAATAGAGGCCAACCACCTGGATAAGGTTACTTTAGAAACTGGCAGGCCCTGCTTGCCATCAGCATAGGACAGGAAGAGTTGGTCCGATTTTCTTGTTTGTTTAGTCCTATCCAAATAAAAACGTAATTGCCTGTGAACATCCAAATAGTGCAACTTTTGTTCAGCTCTGTTCGAATAGTTAGGAAAAAAGACAGGAAGATCAATAGCCTGATTCAGATTTGTCTCGGAAGGTATTTTGGGTAAAAAGGAAGGATTAGTCCTGAGTGAAACTCTATCTTTGTGAAAAACAAGATAAGGAGGATGAATACAGAGGGCTTTAAGTTCCGACACTCTTCTAGCTGAGGTGATGGCTACTAAGAAGAGAGTCCTCCAGGAGAGTAATTTTAAGGAACAGGAAGATGCAGGTTCAAAAGGAGGGAGAATCAATGAAGTTGATATCAGGTTCAAATCCCACGGAGGCGGGGGATCTTTAACCGGGGGCCTAAGTAAAATAGTCCCTTTAAGAAAAGCTTTACAAAGTTTATGGGACATGATGCTGGTCTCTGACAGGCCAGCATGGAAATTAGCGATAGCAACCAACTGGACTCTAATGGTGGCAGATGAGGAACCTGCTCAAAAAAGTTCTGCCAAAAAATCTAGAACGTTATGGACAGGGACTGTAAAGGGGTCTATATTTCTAGCCTCTGCCCAGAAAGAGAAACGTTTCCACTTACTAGCATAAGTTTTTCTGGTAGTAGATTTGTGCGAAGAAAGGATGATTTCACGTACTGGCTGAGAAATATGTGGAAGCCTGGCTAAGGTTGGAAGTGGAGCAACCAAGCTGTGAGGTTGAGAGACTGAAGGGATTGGTGCAGCCCGCCCGACTGATGGATCAAGAGGTCTGGCACTGGGTCCAGATTCCAGGGCTTCCAGCAGGTGACAATGCAGGAATGGGAACCAAATTTGTCGAGGCCAGTAAGGGGCAATGAGGATCATCCTGGATCCCAATGCGGTCGCTTTCTGAATCAGTTTTGGAATTAAGGGAAAAGGAGGGAATGCATACAGAAGACCCCGGGGCCAATCGTGAACTAGAGCATCTCTGGGGGAGTGGCCGGAGAGGGGGAAGAGAGTGAAGAAGTTGTCGCACTTGCTGTTGAGAGGTGTTGCGAAAAGGTCGCAGCAAGGTTGACCCCATCTGCAGAAAATTTTGTCCGCTACTAACTGATTGAGAGACCACTCGTGAGGCATGAGAATGGCTCTGCTTAACCTGTCCGCTATGACGTTGGACTTCCCGGGGATGTGCGTTGCTATCAGAAACCGTTGAGAGGAGATCGCCCATTGCCAGAGTCTGAGTGCTTCTCGACATAAGGGATAGGACCTGGTTCCGCCCTGCTTGTTGATGTACCACACTACAGACATATTGTCCGTCTGAATTGCAATAGTCCTGGCAGGTAGAGAGTCCTGAAGGGCTTGCAACGCTAAAAGTACTGCTCTCATCTCCAAGACATTTATGTGCAGGTGGTACTCTAGGGGTTGCCAAGTACCCTGGACAGTCCTGCCCTGAAAATACCACCCCCCCCCCCACCCGATCAGGGAGGCATCCGTTGTCACTGTGGCAACAGGAGGAGGAAGAACAAACAGTCTGCCTTGAAGTACTTGAGAGGAGACCATCCACAAAGAAAGGTGGTCTTTGCATGATTGGGTAATTATTATGTTGTGAGACATCGGAAGCTGCTGAAAAGACCATTGGGTAAAAAGCATCCACTGAAGAATCCGCATGTGAAAACGAGCCAGAGGAAGTAACGTGATTGCTGCTTGCATGAGACCCAAGGTTTTCAGTACAAATATGGCCTGAATTCTCTTGCACTGTAGTAAGGTTTGAACATGTCTGTGAATGTCTGATACTCTTTCTAAGGGAAGTTTTGCCGACAGCTCTTTTGTATTTAATATTGCGCCTACAAAAGTTATAGATTGACAAGGCGACAATGCAGACTTTTCGAAGTTTACAGAGATACCTAGCTCGGAGCAAGTTTGGATGGTATAATCCCTGGCTCAGAGTAGCTGATGCCTGGTGGAAGCAGTTAGGAGCCAGTCGGCTAGATATGGAAACACCTGGAATCCTCGCTGTCTCAGGTGAGCCGTAACCACTGCCATGCATTTAGTGAACACCCTGGGGGCTGTGGTGAGACCAAAGGGCAGGTCTCTGAATTGATAGTGACTGGCTCCCAGCCGGAAGCGGAGAAACCTCCTGGAGCGTCTTTCCATTTTGATATGGTAGTACGCATCCTGAAGGTCTATGGAGCACATCCAATTGTCCTGACCCAAAAAGAGTAGAATGGATTGAAGCGTGACCATCTGGAACTTCTTTCTTTGAACAGACTTGTTTAACCTGCTGAGATCCAAAATAGGTCTCCAGTCCCCTGTCTTTTTTGGTACCAAAAAGAACTTTGAATAAATCCCAGATCCTTGCTGGTCTGCTGGGACTGGCTGGATGGCCCTTTTTTCTAGCAGTTTTGAAATTTCTAGTACTGCTTGTTCCCTTAGACCGGGTGGAACATCTGGAAGGGACTTGTTTGTTTGTACAGGGGTGTGGACAAAGGGGATTTTGTAACCCTTGGATATGATAGACCATACCCATTTGTCTTGTGCGAGGAGTTGCCAGGCTTCTGGGTACAGTGACAATCTTCCCCCGACTGCCTCCAAAGGTGGACAGTTGGGCAGCCCCTCAGGGGTGCTGAAAGGGTTTGTCAGAGAAAGATTCTCTGCTACCCTGATTTTGTGGACCCCCTCTGCCCCTCGGGCGATGTCTATTATTGTTCCCTCCTCTGCCCCTGGAGGGAAACTCACCACGTGTGTCAGGCACGACTCCCTGGGGTTTCTGAAACCACATTTTTCCACTCTTCTGACCTTTAGGGTATGGTCTAGAGGGAGTAGAAAAACAGACTCCCACGGCAGAGAGAGTCTTGCCTTCCTGCTCACACCTGGTAAGGGTATCCTTCACCTGTGGTTCAAACAAAGCCGAACCATCGAAGGGGGTATTGGTGAAGGACGCATTAAAGGGGTCAGAAAAGTTACATAACTGCATCCAGGCATGTCTTCTCAAAGCCACACCTGTACCTGCAGCCCGACTCGCCCCATCGGCTGCATAAGAAATGAGCCGCATGGAGGAGTTGACTATAGAGTTAAGGGTCGCCAGCTGGGAGTTGATCTTTTCCTGAGACCCCACAGCTGATGGATCCTGAAGGGTATCACCCAGGTCCTTGAGAAGATCCCTTTGAAGGCAGGTGAAATGGCACAGATAATTCAGTGACCGCATGGAAAAGGTCGCTGAAGAAAACATCCGCTTCCCGTACCTGTCCACTGTCCTAGATTCTTTATTAGGTGGATGGACAGGCACCGAAGGGTCAGCCAACTCCTTCTTAGTGGCTGCTGCCACCACCATGGCATCAACAGGGACACCCTTTGTCAGAAACTGTTTGTCAGATGGGACTGTAATGAATTTAGTGGGCCTGCGGGGAGTTGGTTCCACTGTGTCCGGGGCTGTCCACGCCTTTCGAGCCACCACTTCCATGAGCGGGTCGAAAGGCGGAGACACCCAGGAGGTGGAAGGGCGAGAACCAAACACGTCCAGCTACACCGACGCATCCTTGGAAGGGTTAAGGGCAGTCCAGTTCCCCCTCTGCCTAAGGATCTCAAGGATGTCTGAAAAGGAGACATCCTCAGAGGGGGACCTTGGGGACCCTTCCGAATCCTCCAAGTCGGTGTCAGACGTGACTGACTCGGGGGAGTCAACATGTTTCTTCTTACATTTTCTCTTCCGAGGGGGCTCCTCTGAATGATCAGGGGAGGCCTCGGAAGAGGAAGATGCACCCAATGGGGTGACCTGGAGCGTCTGTTCTCCATTCTTGGGGTCAGGAGGGTGGACAGAGACCGATGCAGGCACCATGGGGGGAGGAGCCGAAGGGGCTGATCGCGGAGCCGACACAGGAGTCAGCACACTCCTCATGACCTTGAAGGCCCCTATCAGGCAGAGAAGAGGGTCCCCGCTCCGAAGAGATGTGAACCCCTCCCAGCACCGAGAGGGATGGCTCTGAGGCCGATGTCGGGGCCGAGCTCACCTGCGCCGAGGCCCGAGAGGGAGAATGGGGTCGGACAAGGGTCTGATGCCACTCGCCCCCTCGGAGCCGACAAGGGAGTCTCGCCACCTGGATCTCTCCAAGGACGGAACCAATGAAGAGATCGGAGCCGACGAGGGAGCCGAAAGGTGTGGTATCGGCTCCGACGATTCGAGCCCCAACGAGCTCTGGCTCCGAACACAGTGGAAGAGTCGGAGGAGGAACTGTTGAAGACACAGGGATAGCCACAGTCTGTTGAGAAGGGCTGGTCAACATTTTGGCCAGTACCTGCAATTTTAGGAGCCTACTGACCACCCTCTCCAAGTCATGATCGGATAGCCTGGAGGACCGAGAGTAGTGGGACCTATGGCTCCACTCTGATTGAAGCAATGGAGACCTCGGAGCTGAATGAACGGACTCTAAAGAGGGGGACCTCGAACGTTTATGGCTCAGAGAAGGCTCCGACACCAAGGTCGGAGCCGACTGAGGTCTCGAAGTGTCGGTTCCAGCCGGAACCGACGAGGAGGCAGGAGCTCCACTCGGTGATGGCTCTGAACAGGGAGCCGACGTTTTGGTGGGCTTTAAGGATTTTTATGACGGAGGCTTAGCCGGGGATCCTTCTGACTTAAGTAAGCCCCTCAAAATGAGCTTGTTCCTACGCTCCTGCAGTACTCTCGGACTGAAGGCGTGACAGACCGAACAAGAGTCCTGCAGGTGTAGGGGGCCCAAGCAATAAACACAAGAAGTGTTACCGTCTGTCAGAGACATCTTCTGACAGCATGAGTCACACTTCTTGAAACCTGAGACTTTGGTATCTTTAGACATATTAAAAAAGGGATACCAAAGGGAACAGGTAACTAGTGCTTAAAACAAGACACACACACACGCACTAGGTAAAACTAACAGTAATAATAATAACTATAACCACACAACTATTACTAACATATATATATATATATATATATATATATATATATATATATATATATATATATATATAATACAAGAACAAACTATAAGACTAAGTAAAAGTAGCTAATACCTAACACTATCCTAAAGGGTGGGGGGGAAGAAACTCTGAAGCAACAAAAAAAAAAAACGAGTTTCTAACTGGGATCTCAAGGGGCACACAATCTAATTAAACTAAGAGGGAAGATTATCAAAAAATAAGAGAATATTGACAGTAAAAATACAAGAAAAGATTTATACGACCTGGAAAATCGCAACCTCGTAGCTGAAGCGGCAAATGAGATCTGGGTATCTGTCACCTAGCATTGTGGGATATGGGGAAGCCTCGAGCCGGTAAATAGCTCTCGAGCTTTAGTAGAAGGCCAAGTCGGAGCCGAGGATCGGCTCCGAACCATCCAGCAAGAATGAAGGCGAGATAGACAACTTAACATCATGTCATTACCATTCTTTTTTTTAACACCTTTATTAAATTATCACTTAAGACATAGGCAAACATACATGTATTTATTAATTAATTTATTTGACATTTTTTTAACCAGGATAGTGCGTCTGGGTCACCAAACCCGTTCTAAGTGAAGGCCCAGGGAGAAACATTCCACATTAATACACTGTTCACATATTATACAAAGCTTACATATATTATGCAATAGATTACTTATAGGAGAAACATGTAGATGAATGTTCCTAAGCATGCACATGTAGTTGTTTATATAGTACTATAGTAGATACATTTAGAGATTACACTCATAAACAAATTTCATACATCTTCTTTAGAGTACTAGTATTAGCAAAGACTGTGTTTGGTTGTTGTGACATAGTTAGGTGTGGGTCAATCCTAGAGTTAGACTTGGGATGAGCGAGTATTTGTTGGCAGGTTAGTTTAGGAGGAGGAGGTTAGTGTAGTGAGAGGAGATATGAGTGGGGAAGGAAGTGGGTTAGCCTGGAGTTACACGTGCATAACCATGATTTGCTTAGGTGTTCTTTTAGGGAAGCTTTAAAGACTGTTAGGTGGGGAGTTTGTCTTAGGCTAGGTGGTACGGCATCAATAATTTGGATATTGAATATGAGTATAGTGGTTTTCCTGGTTTCCTTGAAGGTTTGTATGCTTCTAGAAGGTTCTTTTCATCGGATCTGAGTGGTCTGCTTGGTTTGTAGTGTTGGATTAGGTTGACTAGGGCAGGACAATCAGGGGGCCTGTAGTATAGTTTGTGAGTTGTAGTTAACAGAAAAGAAAACAAACCATTTTAACATTTTTCCATTTAAATACAATATACATCACATATATTTTCTTTGCTATTTTCATCAGTCCAACATTACAAAAATTGTTGAATTCCGGCCTTCCCTTAAAACTTACTCCTCCTCCTCCTGAATGTATTGTTCCCACAGTCTCCATTTACTTTTATGTAATTTGCTCCTACCCTCCAGTTCTTTTATCTCTTTTATAATATTCAATACCGCAAATACAGATGATGTAGACATTGATTTCCATTTTCTAGCAACTGCTTTTTTGGCAGCCAACAGAATTAAACTTAATCATTCCCATCGTTTTTCTTCCAGAAAAAAGGAAGTCATTGTCCCGCTGTACTCATCCCTCATTAGACCCATTATAGAGTACAATGCCCCATTTGGTATGTACCTCACAAGACATCTGCAACAGCTGGAAAGGCCGCAGAAATACCTCACTAAAAGAATCACAGGCCTAAAGCAGATTCCCTATGCTGACTGTCTAAAAAAACTCCAGCTATACTCTATGGCATATCATCTTCTCAGAGGCGATCTCTGCTTAACATACAAGGCCATGTCAAACCCTGAGCTGTTGGACATGCTCCACTTAAAAAAATCCCAATCCCTCAGAGCCACATGCTCCAGGGATCTAAACCTTGTCATCACAATGAACAAAACATGCTGGAGGGATAGGTTCCTGACCCAGAGACTCCCCATACTCTGGAATAGACTGCCCATACATGTCAAACAGAGCACCTCCTTGGCCCTCTTCAAAAGGAACCTTGACTATTGGATGGGAGATAGGAAATTCACCCCAGGTATCATGTCAGTCGCCCTGCTAGATAGGGGTCCAGGGAAGTAAATATTGTGGGAAGAAATATCCAGGGAGTTGTTATGGCTAGGCTTGTATAGGCGCTAGTGCCGATAAACTAGTACCAACCTATGAACCTATAATAAGGCCTTACTATGTCAAGGCAACTATACAATTGCATTATTATTCTCGATTCTTTGCATGCCAAAGTGTTTAAGATTTTGGCTTATACAGCAAGCTTAAGACAAGCAAGAAAGCACTTTACAATAGGGCATTACATCAGTATTTGCTGTCATCATTTTCTTTCTACCTGCATTTAACAAACACTTGAGAAAGATAAAAGGAAAACAATAACTTTGATGTGTACTGTAAAGTGGTATTTCCAAGCGTCAAAAGCAGTTCGATTCATTCTACCTTTTTAATTAGTTTCAAGGCATGTCCACAGGCTGTAATTATCACCTGCACACAGACAAACCGCCCCTTTTTGCTATATGGCTGCCACTCTTGAATAGCTGCATATTTGCAGTTCCTCTTCACACCTACAGTCCACGCTGACATGCAGCATAAAATAGCATGGAAATACTACCAAAGCAATTTCCCATCATATAATACTTTTAGAGAAGTCACTTCTTCTCTGATTTTATCCTCCACAACAAAGCATTTCAGCTTTTTAATGCCTGTCCCAGATCTTTTTGGTTTCCATTTATACATTTGTATCTGCAGCTCAGGGTCGAATAGTAATATGTAAACACAGTATTATATCTGTAAAAAGTATTTGCTTATTGAAATTTTCACTAATCTAACACCCTTTGACTTCTTATTTAGGCAGATCTTCTAATGTTCATTGGAGAGAAATAAGTCACAGTAATTAACATTGCTGCCTCACAACCCTTGTCTCTCTTGTGATTGAAGTCTACATGTTTTTCCTATGTTCATGTGGGATTTGCCAGATGATGCTGTTTCCTCCTAGATCCCAAAGACATACCATAGGTGAACTGACATTTCTTCAGATTGTGTGTGTGCTGTGAGTGAGTGTCGTATATTTCTTGCAATCACACCTCTCAACTGTCCAGATTTTTGACACATATCTTTGATATGTTCCTCATAAAGTTTATGTTTGTCTGACAAATCATTGAGGACTGAAGTCACTAAATAATGAAATACACTAGTTTCAGACTTCATATCATTCAGAAAATGCAAGCTAATGCAAATTATATTATTCTAGCAACTTTCTAAGTTTATGAGTAATATTTAAAATGTGCCCCAGTTTTGGACCTTTGCCCCCTATTATTTTTGAGTTTGCCAGATTTCTTGTGCTAAGAAGTTGAGAGGTATCATTGAAATGGACAGACACTCAATCCAGGAATAGTTTTTCTGTCTTGCATTCACTAAGAGACAGGAGATGATCTGATTCTCTGCACCAATGAATGCATAAAAAGGTAACTGGAGAATAAATAAATAAATGAATTCTATCTGCCATACATTTAAACCTATGAGATGTCTAAACTCTGACATACCCTAATTTCTACTTTGGCATAAAATCATGCTCGAAGTCTTAAGCCTGCCTTTATTTCTTGATTGATTTATTTATTTTAGGCTACAGATTGCTTTTATTATCATAATGTACACTTCCTTCTTCAAAGGTGAATACTAGGCTAGCTGCCCTGAAGGATTATTTTAAGCATAGCCAATTACCTGAGGTTAGAATTAAACCCTGTACCTTGTGTCTATAAGGTGAAGACCTCAACCATTATGCCAAATGACTGTTAATTCAATTTGTATGCCATATATTTTTAGAACAGGTATGTAAGTGTATGACATGACTGGCTTGTCAAAACCATATGAATGACATATGCAGATAAAGATGTACATGAAGTTGTGTCTTTTGGCTTTTTCCCGGTTAGGGGTCGCCACAGCAGAACTCCGGTCCGCTAATGATTGGTAGTTGATTTTTACGTGCCGAGTTACCAGCCCTGACGCACAACCCTCAACAAAGGTACGCTCATTCACGCATGTCCCCCACGCAGAAGACGCTTTAGCTGAGAATTGAACCAGACAGAGTCTTACTGTGAGGTGACAACGCTACCGCAGCACCACCACCGCGGTCATGTAGGAAAAAAATAATACAATAAACACAAAAGCAATACACACTTGAACTCAGACAACAAGAAGCAGCAAAATAATGAAAGAGCTGTCAACCTCCTCTTAATTCCTATTGTAGCTATGTGCAATGATTCATAGATGACTAACACATTATGTGACACAAATTAGAGTGGGAAGGAGCAGCATGCAATGTATCTAAGACTTGGCATGGATAAACAAGGAACATGCTAATATGTACATACCGAGAAGAGAATGAGTAATCCCATGCAAGTGAGACAAAAGGATTATACAAATGACAATGCCCAAGATGGTGGACTGATTCAGAAACTTATAAAACAGGTGCACTGGGTTGTGTTGCATACCCATTTTGAACACCTAGATTTCTGGTGTACATTACAGCAGCAATGACAGGATTAACAGCAGTTGTCACTCAGTTAACAGCTGCCATCAGAGCTAGTGCTCGTAATGTTGCATATTATGCCATCCACATTAAAAGGAAGACACTAACAGCACCAGATGTACCCATCAGCTCACACATCAGCAGACTGTGGACCATGTCTGTGTAGAGACAGAAACTGTAAGGGGCCTGGTCAGACTGTGTCACCCACAAACAGAATCAAATGGTATGCCCATTCTTGTGGATACTAATATATGTGTAGCTTTAACCGTCTTTGCTACAGTGACCTTTCAGCAACCTACTGGGGACACATTAGGGATATCGCAGGAGTCATCCTCACAAATCCTAAACTAGTGCTTTGATATTATGCTATTGTAAGTGAAGGAGCATGTCTAGTTCCTTATGACTGTGGATGAAATAACCAACACCATACTGACATTTTACAACATAGTTCATCTGTCTGAGGTTCCAGCAGCCATAGATTGCACATATATTGTCACCAAGGTCGCAACTTGTTCAAAGGGCCAGCAAATACATCAGGTCTGTACTGCTCAGAGCATATAATATGCTGCTATGCAAACCAAGCAATTCTCATAATTCACATATTTGGCACACCTGACCAATTTCAAAGATTCATGCTGTGGACATTTCTTCAGGGTCATTTAGTTGGTTGGTATACACACACACGTATGCTCCAGATTGATAGGTCTATGCACATAATTACCATACAAGCAGGGAGTAGGCTGCATATAATATGTTGCTTTATGTATGTTGCAGACAATGCAGGATATGCCCTAGAGCCCTGGTTGCTGACCCTCATCTGCAGTCTCCCACAGACCATGCAGGAAATTGCCTATAGTGCAGCCCGTGTAGAAAGATGAAATACACTGGAGTGTGTGTTTGGCCTACTGAAGGGACAATTCCATTGCGAAGACATGTCAGACAGGGAAGAGCAATATGATCCAGATATCCGCAGCAAAATTTTTTTTTTGTGTGACAAGCTGCACAACATGACATTGTGCAAATAGATGAAACGGCATGTGAATATCTTAGCAGAGCCTTCCACACCAGTTACACCATAAGCAGAAGGGCGGAGTGGAGAGTTAGAGGAGGAACATGCAGCAGCCTTGCTGCAGCTGAGGCAGAGGTGGGCACAATAAACTGCAACACTGGTAAAGAGGAGTCAGGGATTTCATCCTCCAATGATGAAGTCAAACTACAACAGTGTGACCACTGGTAATATCCACTGTCTTGTCTTGCAGTGTCAGAGATTTAATTGGTCTGTGACAGGAAAGATGTAAAGTTATGGGATCATGAGTGTCCATCCAGGCAGGGCATACATATGTGTTCATCATGATGATTGCCATTGCTCATAAGCTGGTTGATGCCCTTGACTGGCATGGCAGGCTGTGTGCTCAAAGAAATCAGGAAGGGGTAGAAGTACTGGGACGTGAATGTGCAACCTGATGAGGTACTTGAGGTGTTGATCCTGATGAGCATCATTTTCCATGACCTTGATGATGCTCATGAGAGTGGGTGGCAGGTTGTGTATCCACAGGTGACAGTGATGTTGTCTTACTAATAGTCTGTGCAGCCTGACTTGAGATAGTCTATGGCCGACCTCCTAATATCCAGCTTTTCCCAGGGCCATGGAAGTCATGTCCTGTTGAGGTAAAGCAGATGGTAGTTAGAGTCATGACACCACTGTCTGTCGACACACGCGCGCACACACACACACACACACACACACACACACACACACACACACACACACACACACACACACACACACACACACACACATATGTCCCTATAAGCCCTGTGACATGCAGCTTGTAATGCAGGTTGTTACAATTTCAGCCCAGTGGTGTCTGGAGGGGTAGATATGCAAGTTGGCCTTAGTGAATCCTTCCCTTCAAACATGCAGTAGAGTAACCTATACTGTACTGTCAAACACATTACCAGTCATGTACTGACTCAGTTGACACATGGATGGCTGTTGCTAGCACACCTCCCACATTCTAGCCAGCCACCCGATTTCTGAGGTCACTCCCTTTGGCCAACGAGTGAAACCAAAAACTACTGAGCCTCAGTGAGGCATTCTACTGTTGGTGGTTTACTCATGATATATCACAATTATGAAGTTCTTTTACTAAGGAATAAAGCGCTAAATAAACGGATTTTCTACAAAGTGGTCAGCTGCCTCCTTTCATCCTGGTGGTTTTCTTTACAAGTTTGTGGTTCCTGTTTTTCAAGAGACAGAGAAGGATTTTCCTTTATTCCCTGCATAGGAACTTTAGAAAGCACCTGCTGGACCATTATGATGGTCCACTATGAAAGGTGAACAAGCTTGCTGGGGCATAGAGTGACTCCACACTGGAATAAGCTGTTCTGTTGAGTAGTGCAGGCCACAGCACAGTGACCTGAAAGGGTGTAACCTTAACCTTCTGAGTCAGTGGGGGGGGGGGGGGTGGAGTGGTTCGGGAGACAGAGCCTGAATTTTACTGTAAGCCTATTTTCTGAGGCATTGTTTTCCACTATCTCAACTGCTGTAAATGTATATGTAGTAGTACATACTTTGTTTTTCAGCAGTGAAAATGAACAAATTTATTTAGTTGTTGCAGAAAGAAGAAGCTCCTCTCTTGGCAGAGGGACGTGTATGATGTCTGCGCCAGTCTACTATACAACTGCAGTTGTGTTTGTAGCACTTGTGTATATTCCTTTTTTCCCATTTTTCCAACTTTCTGCCAGTCCGATTTTAGAAAAGGAGGAAGTCAGCCCACAGTCACCTCAAGCTGCACCAGCAAATGCTATATGCCTCTTGTAACTGGGTCATTGGTGGCTTACCAGGACTGCATCTTATTGAAGGAGTGATGGTTTTCCTGCTGGAAGTGACCTGGAGGGATCACTTGTGTCTTCTTTGTCTGCTTCTCAAGAGGGAAGGCTACTCTGAGAGTCAAACAAAGGACTCTACCTTGATCTCCCAACATCAACTGTTGAACCTGGTCATTGTAGTGCACTATTACCAGGATACCCATCTCAACAATGTGGCATGTCTTCAGCCAATGCTTGTGGAGTCATGCAACTGCACAGTTCATTTGGTAACTAGGGGCCAACCAGCCCATAACATCAGCCACCCAGATGAGTGATGCCTGGGTTTGTTGCCCTCCAGCCAGGCATCCAACTATGCCAGGACTCTACCCCATACAAATCCTAGTATTTCCTTATTCCTAGCTTATTTTTCATTCCTCCTTGTCAACCCTTGTTCAACCTCTGTATGTCTCTTTCCACTCTACTCTCCACCTTTTGTGTGTAAATTGCCCCTGCCCATCTGAGTCTGTTTTCTCTCCTTGTCTGGTCTGCCCCTTCTACCCTGACATTCTCCCTTTATCTAATTCACAGCTATCCCCCACTATCTTCCCTCATTCGTTTCACTGAAAAAACTTTTCCTTTCTCTTCTCCCATAATTCATACCTTAGGGTTGCATGTTTCCCCTCACTTGTCGTTTCCTTTCCTGTATTTCTATCTAACCTATTTTTTCCCTATTTACATAATGAATAGGCTTGGTGCTTTGCAATGTTGTAAACCTAAAGTGGGCCCTCTGTCACTCTGATGACTGCTATGCTCCCCTTCTTGTGTGAGCTGGGCTATGTGGTGCAGAACTGCATGTGCAAATTCATGTAAACTCAGCCAAGATAGCTTGCCTTGTTGTGGCAGCTATCATGTAGGTCATACTCCCTACTGTAGAGTGGTCCCAGCTTTAGACCAGCCTACCGCTACTTCTTCCATTATGCTTCTCTTCAATTTTGTGGTGTGGTTGTCGGACTACCAGCCCTATTTAAACTCCTTATATATGTTTGAATAACTCTGTGGCTTTGCTCAGTGACTTCATTGAAAAGGTTGATAGGTTCACAGGTGTGTTCTTGTATGGATAGAAAATCAGAAATTCACCTCAGGTCTGGGCCCCATGTTGTGACAGACAAAAGCAGACAGTAATGTCCAAACTAACATGTCCTCCCCACATAGCCACTAGAAACACTGTAATTAACATACCCCCTCTTAATACATACCTGTGACATGTTGGGACACAATTGGGTTTGACTGCACGGCTAGGCTTGTAAAGGCCCTGGTGGTCATTAGCCTAGTATATACATGTGAACCTTGTAGCTGTGAGAGTAAGACCTTAACCAGTATGCTAACCCTCCCCCTAGTATTGCCATCTCTTATAATGTTTCTCTTCTCTGCACTGTTAAAGCTACAAGAAAGACATGATAACAAGGTAACAATAACAATAATACCACCCATTTGTTAACCAAGTAAGCCCACTGGACACACAATCCTTTTTTAGGGGCAACCTAGCAGCAATGTCTGGTTAATTGACTTTCTCAAGGTCACACAATGGGCAGTAAGTAATTGAGGGAATCAAACCATATACCACAGAAAAGTAGAGTTGCATAAGTTCATAGGCTATCATAGGCTATCATAGGTTCATACTAAGCTAACTGCCCTTGCGAGCCATTGCAAGCCTAGCCAATTATCCCTTGTGAGACTCAAACCCTGCACCTTGTGCTTGTAAGGCAAACATCTTAACCATTAGGCCACCCTCCCAGTTCTACTAAGCTGTAACAGTAGATGTGCAGATTCCTCACTGCCTCAGTGGCACTTTAGGGTATCTGACTAGGTAACTCAGTACTAACCGACTTTCAAAATCTCAGACTCCCCTTCCTCTCTCTTCCTGTGACAGATGATTGGCTGAGCATACCCAGAGAGGGAAGCCTTCAGCTGTCACATGACGTGTGGGTTCAGCCTTTTTCTGCCATCCAAAGATGAAAGTTCTCTGACTCTTCACAGAATCCAGTGCTGATTTTTCTGGCTTACCGCTCAAATAAGTCCCATTTGGGTACCCTCTTCCTCTCACTTTATTGTTAGATTTATTATTTTCTTTGTATTTTTATGTTTATTTAAAAAAAAAAATTCTACTTCTGTCAGTGTTTACAGTGATTCCTTTGGGAATTTCTGCTTGTAGGAGCATTCACTTGGCTTCTGTCTTTGACAAAAGCTTGTTATTATTCATTCTGAGGAAACGTTCAGTGTTTGTCTCAGAAATGCAGTGTGTATGTGTGCTGTTAGATACTATGGTCTGTATCGTTCAGTCAGAACTGCAAATTAATCACATCTATCTTTATTGCTGTAACTGTTTATTTTCATCTTCTGACAGGAAAATACATCAGAATTTGGATTTTTTTCAGCATTTATATATACATTATTTATTGTATGTATGACTCTGTTCTGTGTGTTTTTAATGTCAAATCAGAATTTTACTGCTAATGAGGTTATTTGAAGGTACTGTGGAGATTTTATTCTCTCTGACAATAAAATGTAATTTAAATTGCTATTAAATGTTATTTTACGGTGGTTTGCTATGGTGGGCGAGTGTGGAGTTAATTTTTAACATTGGTTACTCTGGTGTTTGGACTTTGTGTACTGGAAATTCATTAACATCTGTCTGTTGTAAAAACATTCTCACAGCCTTAACCTTCTCAGCCAACTGTTACTGTCTTTGTAGAGTAACTAATAAATTGAAGGGGTACTGCCACCTCCTCTTAACCCCAAACCGGCATGCAATAACACGGATTATAATATGCAGGGAGTACAGACTGTAAGCCAGCATTTATAAATACAAATAATGTTACAGTGCTGATAACAAATAAGCAGCAAATGCATTTTTGGTATCTAACCGAATTAATTAAATGTCTGACACTTTACTAGCTGTATTAGAGCAAACGGGGAACATTAAGAAGTATGCACTGCTTAATTCACACACTGCCACAGTAAACATACACTCTAGTACTACCCTTCTAAACCAGGACACTGACATTAAAGTGTTATTAAAAAAAAAAAAAAGTATATATGCAGAAGTTAATCCTCACTAAACTACGGTTTCCTTCCTTTACAAATGAGATGGGTTAAAGAGAGCAGCAATTCCACTTGGAAACACCTTCTTGCCATCTGTAATTAAAATGCATATATATATATATATATATATATATATATATATATATATATATATATATATATGGATCCCCTTTGGATAATCGAAAATCCAAAACGTCAAAGATGAAACCGAACCACATAAGTATTCCCAGGGCAAGTAAACACTTGCCCAACATGGGGAATCATGCCATTTTTCCCAGTGTAGTGCAATCCCAGAGTTGGTATATATAGTTGAGGGGTATGGAGGGCATAGCCCCCCCATCTAGGTGGGTTTAAGATAGTGCTGTGTTTCTTAGTGTAGTGTTGGACAAGTGTTTACTTGCCCTGGGAATACTTAGCGGTTTGGCTTTTTCATTTTCATGATTCCAGTCCAGTCTCGG
This sequence comes from Protopterus annectens, assembly GCF_019279795.1. Lineage (NCBI taxonomy): Eukaryota > Metazoa > Chordata > Ceratodontiformes > Protopteridae > Protopterus > Protopterus annectens. Next base: position 1,842,712,158 of record NC_056731.1, read on the forward strand.
CCTTTTCATCTTCGCATTTTTGGATTTTCGATTATTCGAAGTAGATATATATATATATATATATATATATATATATATATATATTTCTCTATAGTCTATCACTATTAATCATTCTATGGGGGAGGGGGTTCAAGGAGGGTGGCACCAGCATCCCTCTTAACAACATTTTCATAGTTGAATATTTAAATTAATGAAGCTCCATGAAGACACTTTAATTAATATGAAACCAGATCTTCAGGTTTCAGCAGCGTCCTTAAATTTACAGGTATGTTACTTTTGCCTGGAGTGGACTAGATATAATGGTATTGATACCATTTGTAGCTACACAACCTCGAGTGTAAAATAATTTGAAATGTCTCAAAAATCCATAAAGCAGGCAGCTGCACGCAAAGTGAGGTTTCGTCACTGATCTGCACATTGTTATTGCCACTCTCTGCATCATGGGAATTGGATTCTACTCTTTGTACTATGACATCATTACTGTCCTCCTCACTGTCTTTGAAAGGCTGTATACTCACTGTCATTTTATTGGACAGTCTTACCCTCAGGTTGACAGTCGTAAGTACATTGTCTATTATGCACCTTGTAGTTGTGTTTCTGTACCCTGTGGCAGAACTTTTACTGGATATGAGTAGACCCCCCCCCAAACGCTATAATTCATATTATCAATATACTTTTGCAAAGGGTATCAAAATTGCATACTTACTGCCAAAGTGGTTAAAAATCAAACAATGACTTGTGAAATGTTGAGAACTGCAGCAAGCATTTTGAAATATAGAGGCTGTACTTTTGCAGTGTTTATTTGCTAATTAATTGATTAAGTTAGTCATACGAAGGATAAAAGCAAAGACTGTTAACTAGGAGCGTGGAGTAAAACAGGAACAAAAACTCAAATAAAAGTACTCCAAACTGCCATGACTTAGAAGTGCAGATGATATTTATTGAACAAAATGGTGAGCACTTTCGCAGTAAACCAACACCGGTTCTTCAGACCAAATATACAGAATTCGGTGGTGGTGCTGCGGTAGCGTTGTCGCCTCACAGTAAGATGCTGTCCGGTTCGATTCCGACATGCGTGAATGGGCGTACCTTCTTGAAGGTTGTGCGTCAGGGCTGGTAACTCGGCACGTAAAACTCAACTACCAATCATTAGTGGACCGGAGTTCCACTGTGGCGACCCCTAACCGGGAAAAGCCGAAAGACACAAACAAACTTACAGTAAAAACAGACCTATCAGAATTACCAGCTAAATCACGTTTAAAAACCCAATAAGGGCATATGGAAATGGGGAAATTTAGATACACCAATAAAGTTAAAAATCAGTCCAAGTGTCTTGCAGTCAAGATAAGCAACCAATAAGACTAGAGAAAAAACACACTTGCCTTAAATGATGAAAACACTATACAAAGCCACCATACAGACAGTGAAGAAAACTCTACATATCAAGGCCTTTCACTGGACAAAATCTGTAAATATAAGTAGCTATTGGTCAAACTTATCCAATGGAGCCTTAATACTTAAAACTTCTGAGCACACACTCTAAATTGAATAAATAAACAATTAGCCTACAGCCATAGACTAAGCAAAAAAATCTCTATGTCTGTCAATAAAAGGACCTAAGTAGTGAAGCCACACTATTGACACAGTGTAAAATAAAAAACAAGCTTAATATTAAGACAGGAGATGACATAACTAAACATTAACTAAAAAACCTCATACTTAAATCAACAGATTATTATGAGAATAAAAATATTAAGAACTGATTGCTAGATTAAATCCTAATAACAGGGACAGTGTACACCCCTTAGAAATGGAATTAATTAATACTTCCTTGCTATTCCATGTTGAAATATTCCATGTTGAAAATCCAGTGAACCCCATACTGTATGGTTTACCTAAGATTCATAAGAATGCTGTTTCACCACCTATGAGACCCATTCTCTCTATCAGAGATTGGGTAACAGAACCTCTTTATATCTTTCTAGAGAAAAATTTCAGACCCATTTTGAGCACATTACCAACTGTTCTTAGAGATACTAAAGATTTCCTTGACTCAATATATGCTTGGGTTGAGCCATTTGACATTTCTAATGAATTCATGTTAGTTACTTTAGATGTATCATCATTGCTCACAGTCATCCCTAATGACTCAGGTACTGAAAATGTCAGGAATTTCTTAACCTTGAAGACTGATTTTTACAGCCAATGAGATGGAGCTTGTCTGTACACTTCTTGAGATTGTGTTGGAAAAAGATGTCTTTAGCTTTGGAAGCAGATACTTTGTTCAGAATAAAGATGTTCAGATGGGCACTGCATGTGCCAACAGCTATGCCAATTTGGTGTTAGCTTTACGGGAGTCTGAAACCGTCTTGATGGGCAATCGTTTTGCATGTCATGTCCATTTTTATAAGCATTATGTAGATGATATATTTCTTGTCTGGGGAGGGAAACCTGATGAATTGGAAAGTTTTATAGAGTTTTTACATGGTACCACAAGGTTTCTGAAATTTAGTCATTACAGTTCACGTGAATGTGCTACTTTCCTTGATGTCAGAGTTGACAAGGATGAGCTGTGTGGTTTATGTACCGTTATTTATAGAAAACAGGTGAAGAGGAACATTCTTTTGCACAAGTCAAATATGCACCCCAGACATGTGAGCAGCAACGTACTTAAGGGACAGATTTTCAGGGTAATGCGACTCCATAATAATAACATGGATCTTGAATCAGCCCTTAATAAATTGAAAAAGGATTTTACTGCTCAGGGGTATAAAGATAAAGAGGTTGATCAGTGTATCATAGAAGCTTTACAAACTAGAAATGATAAAGGAAGACACTGTTTCTCTAGAAGGTATACGGATGGTATTGAGCAGGAAGTGGTCACTATTAATAAGAAAAGACCACTCTTCACTTTTTCTAATAACATCAATATTGTATGTGACGCCATAAGAAAACATTGGTCAATACTATTAGCTGACCCAGAGATAAGGAAAATTGTTGGTGCTCATCCTATGTTTACCTTCAGGAATCAGTTATCCTTGAAATGTCAGTTCTGTTATAGAAATAAAGGCTTGGATGTAGATGTATTGACTGAACACAGAGGCACTTTCAGATGTATTGCTTGCTCTGCTTGTAGATTTCTTCATACATGTGTTTCTTTTGTACATAGAGATAATGGGTTTCATATTACCTTTAGCTTTTTTGCTAACTGTAGGACTAGGAATGTGGTCTACTATGCATTCTGTTCAGCATGTGATGTATTTTATATAGGTAAAACAAATCAGTTATTTAAAGACAGAATATTAGAACATCAGAATGATATTGTTAAAGGTTGAACCAAACAAGCTTTAATTAAACATGTTTTTGACTGGGGATTGCATCATACCTTTACATTTTTTTGTATTAGAAATCATTCATGTTGGTGATAGATCTGGAGACATAAAAAATAAGACTGAGTGTATAGAACAGAGATGGATTTTACTACTGAAAGCCTTTGTAGAACCACACCTTAATGAAAGAGTTTCCCTTAAGCCTTCTTTGAAAGCACGTCCTTTGAAGCACTAGACTGGATTTTAGATGTTCATCGTGCATACAGCTGCAGTAATCACATATGGGTTTTCTGCCGTCAGGCGGGTCCTCGGTCGGCCGAATTCCAAAGTCTTGGTCCGGCGTTGGTTGTCGTCGCTTTCTTTCCTGACGTCAGTGCGACAGGGGTATATAAGACACAGCCGACTCCATATTCTTCAGTCTTTTTTGCCGTGCGGTGCCCGAAGCAGAAGAAGTTCGCAAGTGCCGGTCGGCCAGCTCCTGAATTTACAAATAATTGGAAACCGAAGTCTTCATTAAAGCTAAGTACCCCGTTGGGGAAACTTTTCTTGCCTCAGACCGATGTCAGACAAAGTTAACAATTGTATTTCTTGTGTGAAGCAAATACCGCATAAGGATTTCCATTCCCTCTGCATACCTTGTTTAGGCCCAGACCACGACGTCTCGGGCTGTCGCTTTTGCGCTACTTTCAATAAACGCACTATTAAGCGTCGGGCGGAGTTCGCCCAACATTATTTTGGTAAAGCCTTTGATTATAAAATGTCGTCGGAGACTCCGACTACCGTTTTGTCCAAAAAATGCAAGGACAAGGACCGACACGCGAGGTCCGCGGTCTCCACCGACACCACTCCAAAACCGGCTGCACGTGGTCCGGTTCTCAGCAAGACGCCTATGCAGTCCCTGACTACCGACGACACTTCCTTGGCGGTGTCTTCTGTAACCGAGACCGCATGTACCTCGGCCCTTACTCAGACTACAACCACCGAAGCCACTGTGAGTGTTGAGCCTCCTAATGTGGACAGGTCCACTTCCACCCAGGGTGTCTTTAGACCCTCATCTTCCTTTTCCATTAAGGCCTTTACTAAGTCCAAATCAGCCATGCATCCCAAGAGGCCTGTTGCATAGGGCCCATCTCCAGGCCCCATGCCTAAAAAGCAGATGCTTAAAATGGCTGAGGATTTAATTACTCTTATCAGGGGTTCCCAACCCCCTCCAGACAAGAGACCCAGAGTGGAGGAAGATTCTCCCTCTTCTGAACAGGGTTCCATTTTCTCAGAACATTCTGATGTAGAGGAGCACTCGTACTCCCCTTATGAAGATTCTGATGCAGAACAGTCCATTCCTTCTGTATCTCCCCCAGAGGATTTTTCTTTTGGGGAAACCTTGCACACTTTGAGGGAACACTTCCGTTGGGAAGGCCAAGACTTTTCTGATTCCAAGAAAAGGCTTAGGGAATTTCTTTTGTTACCTCAACACAGACCTCTGGCTATTCCTCCTGTCTTGGACATACTTGATGATGTTTACTCGGAGGCTTGTCTTAATCCGGATTCCCTGCCTCCAGCCCCTGTTAAACCTGATAGGTACTACAGAGTTCCTAATTCTCACCAATTTCTTTTCAAATGACATAATGCTGACCCTGAAACCATTTCTCAAGGCCCCAAGGGGATGAAGGCCTCTACTGCCAAGAATCCACTACCTTCCGAAAGAGAATCTAGATCCTTAGAAAGGTGGGGAAAAAAGGTATACACCTCGGCCACCCTAGCCATGAGGGCCTTAAATTGTCGGTTCCATATGCTTAAATATCAGCAGTTTCTGTTATCACAATTAAGAAATAAAATGTCTCAACCTGAACAACCAGATTTGAAGGAATTGCAGGATATGATGCATAGTGCAGAACAAGTAGGTAAACACACCTTACAATGTGGCTATGATGCTTTAGAGGCCTCAAGTAGAGCTGCTGTTACAGGATCAGTCATTCGTAGACATGCCTGGCTTAGGGAGCAAAGCTTGCCTGATCATGTTGAAGCTAAACTACTAGATGCTCCTCTACAAAAGGATGTACTATTTGGTACTAATGCTGAGGAGATACTATGGAAAATGGAAGAAAAAGCTAAATCTATGCAAACTGTCAAGGCTTTTCTACAGGTACAACCACCTCGTTTTAGCAGAAATTGGCCTTCAAAAAACTGGTCCTTTCCAGCCACGGACAAGCCCCAAAGAGGTAGATACAGGCGAACAAGGGGCAGAGGACAATCTCAAGGATCATATAGAGGCAGACAATGGCAAACTCCAGCACCAAGAGGTGGCGAAGACAGTGCACAACAATACAGAAAACAAACCCAATGACTTCCTCCTTTTCATGCCAAGCAAGTCTCAGCTGGCAGCACCCTTGGGAGGAAAGCTGGCATTATTTACAAGAAATTGGCATATTGTCACAACAGACAAATGGATCCTGGACGTTATAAGCAGAGGCTACAGATTTCATTTTCACACTCTTCCAAAAATGAGAGGCATGCCAAACCTGCCACACAATCAAAGGGCAGAGGCACAACTACAAATTTCAAAGCTCATAGACATGAAAGCTATTGAAGAGGTACCTACTCACGAACAAGGTCAAGGTTTTTATTCCAGGCTATTTCTGGTACCAAGGAAAGGAACCGACTGGAGACCCATTTTGGACTTATCCATCCTAAACACATTCTTACTCGTACCAAAATTCAAGATGCTCACATTACAGCAGCTTCTTCCCATGCTGGGCAAGGAGTTTTGGCTGGTAACATTGGACCTCAAGGAGGCATACCTGCATGTCCCAATCAGACAAAGCTGCAGAAGATACCTCAGATTTCTTGCAGGTTCAATCCACTATCAATTCTCTGCATTGCCCTTTGGCTTATCTACTGCGCCCAGAGTATTCACGAAATGCCTGGCATCAGTAATTGCTTACTGCAGACTTCAAGGGATACAAATTTACCCTTATTTGGACAACTGCCTGATCCAAGCGGACAACAAGCACATACTTCTGGAACATCTGGCTTATGCAACACGGTTACGGAATTCTCTGGGATACACAATCAACAAAGAGAAATCCAGGCTAACACCATCTCAGAAAATAACTTTCCTGGGTGCCAACTTGGACACAAACACCCAGATGGCCTATCTTACGCCAGAAAAACAAGGGCAACTAACTCAGTACTTCAAAATACTAGCAAATTGTACCAGGCTTACTGCAAGGAAAATCCTGCAGGCTCTGGGCTTCATGGCATCTTGCATTCTTTTAATCCCATGTGCAAAGTTGCATATGAGGAAACTTCAATGGTACCTAAAAAACCTTTGGTCTCAACACAGCCACAGTTTGGAAACAATAATACCAATAATTCCATGTTTGCAAAAGGAATTTCTATGGTGGGCCCAAGCATGTCAAACAAACATAGGTCTCCCATTCTGCAAGCCTCAAGCAAATCAAGTCATCACAACAGGCGCTTCAGATTACGCCTGGGGGGCGCACATGACTGGCAGGTGCATTCAGGGCAAATGGTCACAAAAGGAAAAGCACCTTCACATCAATCAAAAATAAATGCTGGCAGTGATAAATGCAATTACAGCATTCAAGGACCTCCTACATCCAGGACAATTATTGATAAGAACAGACAACACCACAGTAATGTGGTACATAAACAAACAAAGAGGAACACATTCATACCCCCTGTGCAGACTAGCCATGACACTTTGGAACTTGGCTCGGAATGGCAAATCGAGCTTCAAGCACAGTACTTGCCAGGTTTGGAAAACACGCTGGCAGACAATCTAAGCAGAAATATGACAGATCCACACGAATGGAAGCTGCATCCTCAAGTGTTTACAAGGATAATCCAAGTGTGGGGGAGGCCAGACATAGATCTCTTCGCCTCCCACAGAAATCATCAGTTGGAAAAGTTTTGTTCAAGGACCTTTCATCCAAAGGCCTGGAGAGTGGACGCCCTTTCATTCAGTTGGACAGCATGGGCAGTTTACGCTTTCCCACCTCTGCCTCTTCTGCCCAAGGTGCTCTTGAAAGCAAGAGCAGACAGACCGAAGATGATACTGATTGCTCCAGACTGGCCAAGACAGCACTGGTACCCACTCCTGAGGAGCCTAACACATACTCCTCCCTGGCCCCTACCTCTAATGCCTCTTCTGCTGACTCAGCACAGCTACAAAACTCTTCACAGTCAGCTGAAAACCCTCAGTCTCGCTGCATGGAAAATTCCTTAACACCACAACAGACCCTACTCCTCAAAGAGGTGCAGGATGTCATTTTGGAGGCCACAAGGCCATCTACTAGAAAGGCTTACTCCGCAAAATGGAAATGGTTTTGCTCTTGGAATGAGAAAAAAGGCCAGGACCCTAGAAAACTGAATTTGCCTCAGGTGTTACATTATCTAGCTGAGCTGCTGAACAGTGGACTTTCATTTTCCTCCATAAATATCCATGCCTCAGCCATTTCTGCAGAATTCAACACGGATCCACCATTATTCTCACCCACTCTTAAGACAGTTTCTCAGAGGAGCTAAGAATATAAGACCACCAAGGAAACAACCAGTGCCAGCCTGGGATCTTAATTACATTCTAGAAAAATTAACATTGCCTCCCTTTGAACCAGCTGCCTCAACAGATTTGCAATATTTGTCCTGGAAAACAGCTTTCCTTCTGGCCATAACCTCAGCTCGTAGGGTTTCAGAACTACAAGCCCTTATGGCTGTGCAGCCCTTTCTCATCTTCCATCAGGACAGGGTTACCCTTCGAACCAGCCCGTCATTTATGCCTAAAGTGGTATCCAGGGTAGCTTTAAATCAAGCCATACACTTACCTACCTTTTACCCCAATCCTCAAAACAAAGGGGAAAGGCTGCTACACTCCTTAGACATCCATAGACAGCTACGTTTTTTATTTGGACAGAACAAAGCCTTTCAGGAAATCAGAACAACTTTTTGTGTCCTATGCTGTAAGAGCTCAAGGGAAGCCTATTACCAAACAGACAATTTCAAAATGGATAGGCCACTGCATACGGTTTTGTTACTCCTATCACGGGAAATCTGTCCCTACAGGCATCAGATCCCACTCCACCAGGGCCACAGCTACCTCTGCAGCCTTCCTTAGAGGAGTTCCTACCAAAGATATTCTAGAGGCTGCCACTTGGAGTTCTGTACATACCTTCACAAAACACTACCGCCTGCCTTTATATTCCAAATCTAGAGCAGGCTTTGCCACTGCTGTGTTGCAGGGCATTCTGGCTCATCCCAGTTCCACCTAGTGCCTACCACCCTGTGCGTAGCTTTGGGATTCTACCCATATGTGATTACTGCAGCTGTATGCATGATGAACATAGTACAGTTTTGTACCTACCATAAATGTAGATGTTCGAGTGCTGATACAGCTGCAGTACAGGTTTCCCTCCCTCCTTCCCCTCTTGGTAAAGGACTAGTGGCTAACTCCTCCTCTTACAACCTAATTTGGATTATCCTCCTATGGTGTATTTGCTTGCAACTACTGTTTATTGATTATATTGCATTTCTTGAATATATTTATATATATATAATTTATGTATTGCCTTCCTTATGGGGGCACCTGACATCTGGGGCAAGAAAGACTGAAGAAAATGGTGTCGGCTGTGTCTTATATACCCCTGTCGCACTGACGTCAGGAAAGAAAGCGACGACAACCGACGCCAGACCAAGACTTTGGAATTCGGCCGACCGAGGACCCGCCTGACGGCAGAGAACCCATATGTGATTACTGCAGCTGTATTAGCACTCGAACATCTACATTTATGGTAGGTACAAAACTGTACTTTTTTGGTGGTGTTGATTTTTTCTTGCTTCTCTAATGATATAATTTTGTGGTTTTTAGCATTCAATTGTTGTATGTTGTTATGTTTTTGTTTTTTTAGTGGTTGTTTGATGTTTAGTTTTAAGGTTATCCATATGGACATTGTCTTTGTTGTTATTTCACCTGTTTCTTATAGGTTGATATATTTAGGAAGTTTGTTTTGAATGGCCGCTCTTTGAGGCGTTTGTTTGGTAGTGGCTTTACCCATCATCATTTTTAGGGTTTTATATATGCCTACATCTAAGTCTTGACTGCAGTTTCTGCATAGTTTTTGATTGTTGATGCATTTCTTCGAAGGTGATTTTGACATCAGATTGTGTTTTTGTAGATACCGCAGTTGTCTTTATTTTTTGTTTTATTACTCAAATGGCTGGTATGTTGGGATATGCATTTCAGTAAGCTATTTTTGGAGCTATATTGCTCCTAAGAATACACTTTTTGTCAGTATTTACAAGCATTTGTTTTATATTTTGCTCTTTTTCCCACACGCATTAGGTTTAGATTTTGGTATCAATTTTATATATTTAGCTAATATAGAGGCCTGTTTGTCTAGTACTTTTTGTCTTTTCCCCTGATGGCTGATATGACGGGACTTGCTACTTAATAATCTGTCTTTGGTACCACATTGTTTCTGCAGGGTTGCATGATTAGATCTTTTTCTTTAAGGATTTTTTGTCCTTACAATTTAACATTGCAACCAGCTTATGATGTCTCTATGGTGTCATATTATATTGGCATTCATTTGATTAATTAATATTCCTTATTTTTGTTGAATGGTGAATTTGTTTTTGATGTCATTTATGCTTGGCATCATATTCCAATTTTTCTGGTAGACATACTGAGCTTCGATTTTTGACAGGCTGTTTGCATCAATGTATAGTATGTGTTTTTTGCTGCTGATTTTGAAGGTTTAGTTGGTACATAAGCTTTTTCAGCTGGTATCATTTACTCTCCTTTTTTATTGGTTGATATGCCAGGTTTTGCTACCCATTGGCTGTCTTTGGTGCTGCCATGTCTTGTACTGGTTGCACAATTAGATTCCTTTTTTAAGGGAATGTTTTGTCCTTGTTTTTCAGCTTGACAATTAGCGTATGATATTTCTTTAGTATCTCATTCCATTGGTATCTAGTTGATTAATTGCTATTTTTTATTTCCTATTTTTTATTTGTTTTAGAAGGTGTTTATGTTTAGCGTATGATATTTCTTTAGTACCTCATTCCATTGGTATCTAGTTGATTAATTGCTATTTTTTATTTCCTATTTTTTATTTGTTTTAGAAGGTATTTATGTTTTAGATGCCATTCTTCGATATTCTTTTCTGTTTTTTTCTATTGGTAGATACACAGAGCTTTGCTGTCTAATAGGTCCCCTTTTATACTGCATTGTCCTATACGGATACATTAATAAACTACATTTGTAATTGGTAGGTACAGTATGGTATGTTTTGATATTTGATAAGGCATTTTTTGCATTTTATCATTTTATGGTTGTACACTGTCCCTGTTATTTAGGATTTAGTCTGGCAATCAATCTTTAATATCTTTATTGCTATAATAATCTACTGATTTAAGTATCAGGTTTTTTTTAGAAGGTACGTACGTTTTATATGCCATTCTTTGTAATTATTTTCTTTTTTTTTCTATTGGTAGATACATGAGGCTTTGATATCTAATAGGTTGCTTCTTATGCTGCATTGTCCTATAGGGATATATCAGTATATTACATTTCTGATTGGTTGATATGCTGAGTTTTGATATTTGATAGGCCGCTTTTGGTGTTTCATTGTTCTACAAGAAATTTTAATTAATTCCATTTCAAAGGGGTGTATACTGTCCCTGTTATTAGGATTTAATCTAGCGATCAGTTCTTAATATTTTTATTGTTACAATAATCTACTGATTTAAGTATGAGATTTTTTAGTAAATGTTTAGTTATATAATCTCCACTCTTAATATTAAGCTTGTTTTTTATTTTAGACTGTGCCAATAGTGTGGCTTTAGTAGTTAGGTCCTTTTATTGACAAAGAGATTTTTTTGCTTAGTCTATGGCTCTACACTAATTGTTTATTTATTAAATTTAGAGCGTGTGCTCAGAAGTTTTCAGTGTTAAGGCTCCACTGGAAACGTTAGACCAATAGCTACTTATATTTACAGATTTTATCCAATGAGAGAGGTCTTGATATGTAGAGTTTTCTTCTCTGTCTATAGGGCGGCTTTCTATACTGTTTTCATCATTTAGGGCAAGTGTGTTTTTTCTCTATTCTTATTGGGTGCTTATCTTGACGGCAAGACACGGACTGATTTTTAACTTTATTGGTATATCTAAATTTCCCCATTTCCATAGGCTATTATTAGATTTTTTAAACATGTGATTTAGCTGGTAATTCTAATAGGTCTGAGTTTACTTTAAATATGTGTTTGAATTCTGCATGTCTGGTCTGAAGAAGTGGTGTTGGTTTACCGCAAAAGTGCTCAACATTTTTGTCAATAAATATCATCTTCACTACTCAATCGAGGCAGTTTGGAGTACTTTTCTTTCAAGATAAAGTTAGTCATGCAGTTTGGGGGGGGGAGTACTGCCTTAGACTGTAAAGTAGTACTGTTAGTGCTAGAACTGCAGTCTGACGTTTTTACCTTCCCTCAGCTGAGAAGACAGTTGTTTAGAAGCACAGAGAAAACAACAAGCAAATAAATATATTTGTTTGTTGTATTCTCTTGACTTTGTGAATTCAAATGCCCTGGAGCAAACTATCCGTACCCCAACAAGAGGAACAAACATTCTAGAGCTGGTCCTCACCAACATGACAAATAGGTGCACTGCTGTAACTGTTGGACCCTCATTAGTTATAACTGTCCACAAAATCAGGCATCTTCGAAATGACACTAACACCAGAACTCTCAAGGAGTGAAATCAGACTAAAAAGCTTCACCAAGGCAAACTATATCCTCCTAAGTGAAGGTATAAATGCATTCCAAACCTCATACCAAGCTGAAAGTGGTAACTATGCTGAAGCTTACACTAAAGTCCTGTACAATCACTTGCATAAGTGTATAAACTCATCTGTACCAGACAGAATCAAAGTGAGAGCCCCAAGTAAAATCAAGCTGCCATAGTGGACTTCCAGCATCAACAAACTCTATAGTAAATGTAAAAAGTTGCAATCCAAGAAAACAAAGATGAATACTCAACAATAGAAAAGCAGTGTCCATAGCCCTAATAAGCAAATAAGACAACTTGTCAAATCCTCCAAGAGTTCATTTGAGAGAAACCTAGCAGTATTTGCTAGTTTTCCCCTTGGCAGTACTTGCTAGGTTCCTTTGAGAGAAACCTACCAAGTACTGCCAAGGGGAAAACCATAAGGCCTTTTAGAGCAATGTACATAACCTAAAGGGTAGGACCCCAAGCATGTACAGAATTGGTGACTAATGGTATCACACACACTGACCCCACAGAGATAATGAACCTGCTACAGGATAGGTTTGGCAAAATTTTCACTGCCTTATCACCGCCTAACTTACAACAAACCCTCCCCCAAATCCACCCCCACCTTATATATTTGAAGAGCAGGTCCTCAAAGCCCTGACCAAGGCAAAGAACATGACATCTATGGGAACAGATGACATCACAGGCTGTCTTCTAAACAGGCTAAAACATGAACTAGCATCACCACTAAGCACCTTTTTCAATCATAGCCTAACCACAGGCTTTGTTCCTGTAGAATTGAGAACAGCTACAGATGTTCATCGTGTTTCACTGTTGCAGTCATTACTCTTGGGTTATCCTGCTGGCAGGCTACCCGCAGTCGGCCTGAATTCCAAAGTCTTTGTCTAGCATCGGTTGCTGTCGCCTCTTCCCTGACATCAGTGCGCCAGGGGTATAAAAGATGCAGCCGATGCCATTTTCTTCAGTCTTTTTTGCCGTGCGGTGCCCGATGCAGAAGCAGTTTGCAAGTGCCGGTCGACCGACTCCTGAGATTTTCATGTTCGAATTTCAGATCCGAAGTCTTCATTTAACGCTAAGTACCCCGTTGGGGAAACTTTTTTCTTATCCAGACCGATGTCAGAAAAAGTTAATAATTGTATTTCTTGTGGGAAGCAAATACCTCATACAGACTTCCATTCTTATTGTATTCCTTGCCTAGGCCCTGATCACAACATAGCTAATTGCAGATTTTGTGCTAGATTTAACCAACGCACTATTAAGCGTTGCTACGATTTTGCATTTCATTACTTTGGCCGAAGATTTAACTACACGATGTCATCTGATAGCCATCCGACTACCACAAATCACAAGAAACGCAAGGAAAAGGAAAAGGACAGGCATCCAAGGTCCAAAACTGACGACGAGGCTTCTTATAAGCCATTCACTGGTTCGCCAGTTCTCAGTGAGGCGCTTTCGCAGCCCCTGACGCCCGCTACCTCAGAGCCGCAGGCCGCTTCCGACTCCCACATGGAGCAGGCTAGGCCTCTGGAAACTCAAGGTATTGGACACTCGGAAAATATTCCCTCAGATGGGTCCGGAGCCGCTGAGCAGGCATCGGCTTCTGGGGGTGTTTTCAGGCCTACGCAGTAATATATAAAACCGACTACAGCTCCAAATGCAAAGACTAAAGCACCACTAAAGACAAAGAAACAAGTTTAGCAAGCCCATGGACAGGCCTCCATGCCTAAAAAACAGATGCTCAAAATGGCCGAAGACCTAATTACTTTGATCAGGGGTTCCCATCCCCCTCCTGAGAAGAGGCCTAGGCAAGAGACAGAATATGAATCTTCAGATCAGGTTTCCATTTCCTCTGGGTCCTCTTCTGACCAAGAATACTCTCTCCCTCCCTATGAGGATTCAGATGCTGAAGAATCTATCCCTTCAGCCTCCCCTCCTGAGGATTTTTCTTTTGGGGAAACCCTGCATACCATGAGGGAGCATTTCCACTGGGAGAGCCAAGACTACTCAGAATCTAAGAAAAGGCTTAGAGATTTTCTTTTACTACCTCAGCACAGGCCGCTTGCTATCCCTCCTGTTTTAGACATAGTAGATAATGTATTTTCAGAGTCCGGCCTGTCCCCTGACTCTTTACCCTCTGCTCCGGTTAAGCCAGACAGATACTACAGGGTTCCAGATTCACATATATTTCTTTATAAAAACCCTGCTGCTGACCCATAAACTATTTCTCAGGGTCCCAAAGGGGTCAAGGCTTCCACTGCAAAAAACCCTATCCCCTCTGATAGGGATTCAAGGGCACTAGACAGATGGGGGAAAAATGTTTACACTTCTGCTACCTTGGCTGTGAGGGCTTTAAATTGTCAATTTCATATGCTTAAATATCAGCAATACTTATTGTCACTGCTTAAACAGAAAATGTTAACAAATTCTGAATGTGCAGAAAACAAAGAAATGCAGGATTTATTGCATGCAACTGAACAAGTGGGAAAGCATACTTTGCAATGTGGTTTTGATTCTCTGGAGGCCTCTTGCAAGGCCGCTGTTACGGGTTCTGTCATTAGGCGACATGCTTGGTTAAAGGAATAGAATCTGCCTGATCATGTTAAAGCAAAATTATTAGATGCTCCATTACAGCATGATACTTTGTTTGGTGTTAAAGCAGAAGAGGTGTTGAAGAAAATGGAGGATAAAGCAAAATTTATGCAGACAGTTAAGGATTTTTTACAGGTGCAGCCTCCCAGATTTAGCAGGAACTGGCCTACAAAGAATTGGTCCTTTCCAATGTCAGACAGGCCACAAAGAGGCAGATACAGATGCCCCAGAGGCAGATCCCAGCCCCAGAGCTCATACAGGCCTAAACAATGGGGTGCTTTTACCTCCAAAAGTGGAGAAGACAAATCACAGCCATTCAGGAAACAGTCCCAATGACTTTCCTCTGCCAGAACCAAGCACTTATCTTTTGGCAGCCCCCTCAGGGGGAAAACTAGCACTTTTTTCACAAAATTGGCACATGATCACCCAGGACAAATGGGTCTTGAACATAGTGTCTCAGGGCTACAGGTTCCACTTTCACACCCTGCCAAGGGCAAAAGGTATGCCAGACCTGCCACACAATCAATGGGCAGAGGCATAAAAACAAGTTTCATCCCTCATGGACATGAGGGCCATTCAGCGAGTACCACAACAAGAGCAGGGACAAGGATTTTACTCAAGACTTTTCTTAGTGCCCAGAAAGGACAAAGCCTGGAGACCAATACTGGACCTGTCTTTTCTAAACACATTTCTGGATGTTCCAAAATTCAAAATGTTGACTCTGCAGCAGCTACAGCCCATGCTGGGCAAGAAGGCTTGGGTCGTAACTTTGTACCTAAAAGAGGCATACCTGCATGTCCCAATCAGACAATCTTGCAGAAGATACCTCAGATTCATAGTTGGCTCAATGCACTACCAATTCTCTGCACTGCCCTTTGGCTTATCTACTGCGCCCAGGGTCTTCACAAAATGTCTGGCACCAGTAATTGCATTATGCAGACAAAGAGAAATTCAAATATATCCTTACTTAGACGACTGCCTTATTCAAACAGAGAACAAAGACATTCTACTAAAGCATCTGGCATTTGTAAAAAGATTACTAATTTGCCTAGGGTACACTGTAAACGAAAATAAATCAAAACTAGTACCCTCTCAAGAGATAATATTCCTCGGTGCAAGCTTAAATACTACTGCCCAGATGGCTTATCTCACGCCAGACAAACAAAGGCAACTGACTTCTTACTTCAAAATGTTGGCAACAAAGACTCGGTTACCTGCTATAAAAATTCTGCAGGCTTTGGGCTTCATGGCATCCTGCATCCTGCTAATTCCATATGCCAGACTGCATATGAGGAAACTACAATGGTACCTAAAAAGTGTTTGGACTCAACATTGCCACAGCCTGGAAACATTAATTACCCTCATTTCCTGCCTGCAACAGGAGTTTTGATGGTGGGCACAGGCCTGTCACCACAACAAGGGACAGCCATTCACTTTACCCACAGCCAAGCAGACAATAACAATGGATGCATCAGATTATGCCTGGGGGGGGGGGGCCCACATGGCAGGAAAATGTATTCAGGGCACATGGCCCGCAAGCCAGATGCATCTTCATATCTGCTAGCTGTTCAGAATGCCCTGACAGCTTTCAAGGATCTACTTCATCCAGGACAACTACTAATAAAGACGGACAATACTACAGTCATGTGGTACATAAACAAGCAGGGAGGCACACATTCCTACCCCCCTTTGCAGACAAGCCATAACTTTGTGGGACACAGCATTGACCTTTCAAGTTCATCTGCAAGCACAATTCCTGCCAGGAAAAATAAATACTCTGGCAGATGAACTAAGCAGAAACCTCATGGATCCCCACAAGTGGAAGCTGGATCCACAAGTCTTCAGCATGATAACAAGGAAATGGGTATGTCCAGACATAGATCTATTTGCTTCCTCTCACAACTGCCTACTACAGAGAGTCTGCACAAGGACTTATCACAAGCAAGCATGGAAAGTGGATGTCCTGTCCTTCAGCTGGAAAAAAACAGTATATGCCTTTCCTCCACTGCCTCTCCTCCCCAAGGTACCCCTAAAGGTCAGACAAGAGAAGCCAAAAATGATACTGATTGCCCCAGACTGGCCACGCCAGCACTGGTACCCAATCCTAAAGAACTTGTCTCAAGGTCCAGCCTGGACATTACCTCAAACTTCTAACTTACTGACCCAACAAAACAATCAGATCCTGCACAGCCAACTCAGGACCTTAAATCTGGCAGCATGGCGGATAATGTAGCCATTCAGAACACTCCTCTCTCCAAAGCTGTAATGGATGTTATTCTGGAGGCCAGGAGGCCCAGTACCAGAAAATCCTATGCACAAAAATGGAAGAGATTCTGTGCTTGGAACCAGAAACAAGGAATTGACACGTTTGTACCAAATATTCCTCAGATTTTACAATACCTAACTGAGATGCTGGACAAAGGCCTATCCTTTTCATCAAGATTCATGCCTCTGCCATTTCAGCCTATTACAATACGGAACCACCTATCTTTTCTCATCCTTTAATAAGGTAGTACCTCAGAGGGGCCAAAAACATAAGACCTCCAAGGAGAGCACCAATACCTACATGGGACCTCAATTATGTCTTGGAAAAACTCACACTGCCTCCTTTTGAGCCAGCCTCAACAGCTGATATAAAATACTTATCCTGGAAAACAGCTCTGCTCCTAGCAGTGACCTCTGCAAGATGAGTCTCGGAGTTACAGGCACTCATGGCTGTGGAACCTTTTATCATTTTCCATACAGACAAGGTTTCTCTGAGGACTAATCCTACATTTAGGCCTAAGGTGGTATCCAGAGTGGCCCTTAACCAAACCATTCACTTGCCTACCTTTTATCCAAACCCACAGAACAAGGGTGAGAGACTTGTGCATTCTTTGGACATACACAGACAGCTATGCTTCTACTTGGACAGAACTAAAGCTTTCAGAAATACTGAGCAACTTTTAGTGGCATATGCTGCAGGATCACAAGGAAAGGCTATCTCAAAATAGACTATTTCAAAATGGATAGGCCATTGCATGCGTTTCTGTTACTCACAGCATGGCAAATCAGTGCCTAAGGGCATTAGGCCACATTCAACCAGAGCAGCAGCCACTTCAGCAGCCTTCCTCAGGGGAGTACCAACCAAAGACATCTTAGAGGCTGCCACTTGGAGTTCAGTGCACACTTTTACAAAGCACTACCACTTACCTCTCTACTCTAAATCCAGAGCAGGCTTTGCCACTGCAGTTCTGCAGGGCCTCTTAGTTTCTCCTAGTCCTATTTAGCCCAGCCACCCATCCTCAGCTTTGGGATTCAACCCAAGAGTAATGACTGCAACAGTGAAACACGATGAACATAGTACAGTTGTGTACCTACCATAAACGTAGATGTTCAAGTGTATTCACTGTTGCAGTCCAGGTTACCCTCCCACCATCTCCCTTTCTTTTGCTGGGTCTTATCTGTACTTCTCTATTCTATACAACCTATGTGGTGTATTTGCTTGTAGATGAAGGAAATGTTTACTTTAGTGCATGTATGTTTATTGGCATAATTTATTTATCCTTCCCTTTTGGGGGCACCTGACATCTGGGGCAAGAAAAACTGAAGAAAATGGCGTCGGCTGCATCTTTTATACTCCTGGTGCACTGACGTCAGAGAAGAGGCGACAGCAACCGACGCCGGACCAAGACTTGGGAATTCAGGCCGACTGCAGGTAGCCTGCCAACAGGATAACTCAAGAGTAATGACTGCAACAGTGAATACACTCGAACATCTACATTTATGGTAGGTACACAACTGTACTTTATTCCCCCCCAAAAAGGTGGCCTAGCAACAGACCCAGGAAATTACAGACCCATAAGTCTGACCAGCCACACCTGTAAGGCCACAGAACCTCACAAATAAAGACACAGATGACCTCCAAACCCTGGGTCTTACCCAATTTGGCTTCTTGAAGGGCAGATCTTGCCTGTTAAATCTGGTTGAATTCTTTGAAAGTGTGACCAAGACCATTGATGAGGGAAAATCTGCGCACACATCATATCTCAACTTGGTAAAGGCTTTTGGCACAGTCCCACATTCAAGCATTACAGATAAACTTAAGAAACTGAATGTAAACCCCTTTGTTGTAAGATGGATTGCCAACTGGCTCACAAACCGTACACACACTATCAAAGTGGGTGAGTCCACATCAACCAGCAGACCTATTACCAGCAAGGTGCCACAGGGTTAAGTGCTGGGCCCCCTACTGTTTGGTATATACTTCTCAGATGTTCATGTCAAAACTAAAGGGTTGTGGCTGACCAAGTTTGCAGACGTCTGCAAACTAGGTGCAATAACTGAGTCCACAGATGATGTCAGTATACTCCAGGATGGTCTCACACAGACCAATGACTGGTGTATCAATCATGGCCTCAAACTGAATGCAAAGAAATGCATCATCATTCCCTTCGGTAAAAAAAAAAAAGTGCCTTCACACTATCAAATCAATAACAATACTCTAAGTACCCAATGAGTGGTAAGGGACCTGTGATCACAGGTTAAACATGACCTTAAATTCGACCACTATGTGTCTACCATTGTAAAAAAGAAGTTATGTTCTTATCATAACGTTCCATGTTTGTTGTCCTTTATCTTGCCTTCCTTCTTTCTGGTTGGATTCGGAGCCAATCGTGGCTCCAACTCGGCCACTTTTAAAGCTCAAAGAGTCCTTACTAGCTCGAGGCTAGCCCCTTATCCCAGCATGCTTAGCGGTAGCTACCCAGATCTCATTTGTGAGAACTAACCACTAGATAGGAGAACTATAAATTATCAAATAAAGGAGGTAACTAAACAATACTGCTTCTTTGCACTGAAAAAACAGAACAACCATGGTGACAAGGACTATACCAACAGCTGAAAAGCAAAGGAAACTCAGCCAAATCAGTCAAAAAAGAAAATTCCTCTCAATCATCCAGGATGGGGGAAGGAGGGAGGGACGCAAGAAGGAAGGCAAGATAAAGGACAACACACAATGAATGTTATGGTAAGAATATAACTTCTTTATGTTATGTTGTCCATCTCACCTTCCTTCTTTCTGGTTGGGACAGCGTCCCCAGCACCTAAATCCTGGGTGGCTCACTGGAAAAGAGACTTCAGAACCGTGGAATCAAAAGATGCCCTGTTCCGAGAGGCCATGTCTACTTTGTAATGATTAATGAAGGTATGGGGAGTAGCCCATGTTGCTGCCACACAAATAGTATCTAATGGAAGCTTGGCTTGAAAAGCTATGCAGGTAGCCAAGGACCTAGTAGAGTGTCCCCATACCTTTCCTGGGACAGACACATTCCGAGACTCATAAGCATAAGTAATAGTATTGGACAGCCATTTTGACAAAGTCACTTTGGAAACTGGTGAGCCTTGCTTACTCTGTGAGAAGGATACAAACAGCTGATCTGATTTTCTGATCTCCTTGGTTCTTTGAAGATAAAATTGTAACTGCATGTGGACATCCAATTGGTGTAGCTTATATTCTGCCTTGTTGCCATAATTTGGAAAGAATACAGGGAGTTCAATGGACTGATTCAAATTATACTCTGAACAAACTTTTGGTAAAAAGGTAAAGGATTTGTTTTCAGAGATACTCTATCCTGGTGAAAAATCATATAAGTAGGGCGGATAGAAAGTGCCTGTAACTTGGAAATCTGTCTAGCTGATGTAATTGCAATCAGGAAAAGGATCTTCCATGATAAGAATTTAAGAGGACAAGAAGTGGCTGGTTCAAAGGGAGGGAGGGAAGATTAGAGCCACTAGTACTAAATTTAAATCCCAAGGATGGAGAGGTTCTCTGATGGGAGGCCTCAGTAGGGTAGCACCTTTCAAAAAGGCCCTACATAGCTTGTGGGACATGATGTTAGAACCCAGAAGACCCACATGAAAATTGGAAATAGCAGCCAGTTGAACTTGAATCGTAGCCCTTCTCAAAGGTTTCAGCCAGGAAGTCCAAAATTTTTAAAATTGGTGCTGTAAAGGGATCAATGTC
The DNA here is from genome assembly GCF_019279795.1 of Protopterus annectens. Lineage (NCBI taxonomy): Eukaryota > Metazoa > Chordata > Ceratodontiformes > Protopteridae > Protopterus > Protopterus annectens. Next base: position 1,842,732,886 of record NC_056731.1, read on the forward strand.
ATTTTGTTTGGCCCAGAAATAGAACCTCTTCCATTTACTAGCATAAAGTTTTCTAGTAGTTGGTTTGTGAGAACAGACTAAAATATGTTGAATCATAGGTGAGATATCCAGAAGCCTGGCTGGGACTGGAAGTGGAAAAACCAAGCTGTCAGCTTGAGAGTTTGAATGGAGGGATGAAGAGCACCCGACTGATGTGACAGGAGATCTGGAATGGGCTCCAGAATCCAAGGCTCCTCTTACAGATAATGCCAAAGGAATGGAAACCATATCTGACGAGGCCAGTAAGGGGCAATGAAGATCAGCTTGCGACTCAACAACTTTGCTTTCTGAAGAACTTTTGGAATTAGAGGAAAGGGAGGAAAGGAATAAAGAATCCCGGGGGGCCAATTGTGGATAAGTGCATCTCTGGGTGACTGTCCCGGTGAGGGAACTAGAGCAAAGTAGCTGCTGTTTAAGTGTGAGTCAAAAAGATCGCAGCATGGCTGGCCCCATTTGTGGAAGATCATATCTGCCACATCTTGTTTCAGAGGCCACTCGTGGGGCATGAGGATTGCCCTGCTGAGCCTGTCCACTATCACGTTGGTCTTCCCCGGAATGTGTGCTGCAACCAGAAAACACTGAGAGGAAATCACCCACTGACGTACTCGAAGGGCCTCCCGACACAAGGGGTAAGATTTGGTTCTGCCCTGTTTGTTGATGTACCACACTATGGACATGTTGTCTGTCTGAATTGCTATGTAGTCCAAAGGAAGAGAGTTGTGAAGTGCTTGCAAAGCTAATAACACCGCTCTAATCTCCAGGACATTGATGTGCAAATGGTACTCGTGAGGTTGCCAAGTTCCTTGGACTGGCTGCCCCAGATAATGCCCTACCCACCCTATCTGGGAAGCATCCGTGGTTACTGTGGCTACCGTTTGAGGGGCTACAAAGGGTCTGCCTAGAGTGACCAGGGGAGAGTGCAGCCACCACTGTAGCTCTTTCTTGCAATCATCCGTGATTAAGATCATGTGTGACATTGGTAGATCCTGACCACTGAGTGAAGAGGAGCCATTGCAAAATCCTCATATGGTAATGAGCTAACGGGACTAGAGTAATGGCAGCCACCATCAAACCCAAGACCTTTAGGACTAACAATGCCTGAACCTTTGACTTTGACAAGAGGAGAGAGACCTGATGTCAAATGGCAAGCCCCCTTTCTTGTGGGAGCTTGGCTATCATGTCTCTTGTATTTAGTTGAGTGCCTATAAAAGTAATACACTAAGAGGGCAACAAGGCAGATTTTTCATAATTTATTGTTATTTCTAGATGTGCACAAGTGTGAATCGTGTGGTTCCTGGCCCTTAAGAGATGATGCTCGCTCAGTGGTGGCAGTGAGGAGCCAGTCATCTAGATAAGGAAACATCTGGAATCCCAAATGTCTCAGGGGAGCCGTCACTACTTCCATGCATTTGGTGAGCACCTTGGGGGCTGTGGTGAGACCAAAGGGCAGAGCTCTGAACCGGTAATGACTGTCTCTCAGCCGGAAGCGTAAATGTCTCCTAGACTGCCTGTCCATTTTTATATGGTAGTACGCATCCTGGAGATTGATAGAGCACATCCAATGGTCCTGACCCAAAAATGGTATAATGGACTGCAGTATCACCATCCGGAACTTGGTCTTTTTTACTGCCCTGTTTAACTTGCTGAGATCCAGGATAGGTCTCCAGTCCCCTGTCTTTTCTGGAACTAAAAAGCACCTTGAATAAGTTCTGGATTCGATCTGGTCTGTAGGGATTTCCTGAATGGCTCTTTTTTGCAGTAAACTTTTTACTTCTAAGGCTGCTTGATCCCAAAGATTGGGTGGAACATCTGGGATTGATTGTTTTTGACTTCTTGGAGTGTTTGGGAGAAGGGAATTTTGTAACCCCTGGATATTATGCACCATACCCATGCATCTTCTGTTATATCTTGCCAGGCTTTTGGGTACAGTGATATTCTGCCCCCGACTACCTTCAGAGGTGAGCAGCCGGGCAATCCTTCAGGGATTCTGAAAGGGCCTGGGACAGAACGTATCCCTGTCGCCCTGTTGCGGACCCCCCCCCCTGCCATGAGGTCAGCATCTCCTGTTTATTATTTCCCCCTCTGCCCCTGGGAGAATTATCTCCATGAGTGTCCGGCAAAGCTCCCTGGGATTTATGGAACCACATTTTGCCACTCTTTTGGCCTTTGGGATAAGGCCAGGATGGAGTGGAAAAATGGACTCCTATGGCACAGAGAATTTTGCCATCTTGTTCACTCCTGGTAAGAGTCTCTCAAACTTGCAGGCTGAACAAGGCCGAGCCATCAAAGGAGGCATTCGTAAAGGAGGACTTGAATGGCTCCGCAAATTGACAAAGGCGCATCCAGGAGTGTCTGTGAAAAGCCACTCCTGTACCTGCAGCCCTACTCGCTCCATCTGCTGCATAAGAAATCAGGCACATGGAAGAGTTAACAATGGAGGTTAGGGTCGCTAGCTGGTTAGCCAACTTGGAAGCCACTCCCTCAGCTGAAGGATCCTGGAGGGTATCTTCCAGCTCTTTAAGGAGATTCTTCTGAAGTCTTGTGAAATGTGTCATATAGTTCAGCGACCAAAGAGTAAAGGCTGCTGAAGAGAAAACACGTTTCCCATATCTATCCATGGCTCTAGACTCCTTGTTTGGAGGATGGATAGAAGAGGAAATCTCTGTGAGTTCCTTCTTGGTGGCTGCTGCCACCACCATAGCATCAACTGGCATGCCTTTATAGAGAAATGTCTTGTCCTCTGTTGCAGTAATGAATTTGTTAGGCCTTCTTGGAATGGGCTCCATGGTCTCTGGAGCACTCCATGCCTTTCAACTCACTACAGACAAAAGTTGGTCGAAAGGCGGAGACATCCAGGTGGTGGAGGATCAGGAACCAAACGCGTCCAGGTACATTGACTCATCCTCAGAAGGGGAAAGGGACTTCCAATTTCCCCTCTGCCTAAAGATCTCCAAGATGTCTGAGAATGAGACATCCTCAGAGGGGGACCTTGGGAACCCTTCTAAGTCATCCAAGTCCGTGTCAGAAGTGACGGACCCAGGGGAGTCCACATGCTTCCTATTACATCTTTTCTTCCTGAGAACCTCCTCTGAGGCATTCTCAGGAGAGATCTCAGGAGAAGAGGGGTCACCCTGTGGGGCGTCCTGGGGCATCGGTTCCCTACGCTTGGGACGGAGAGGAGGATCTGAGGCAGACACCGGTATCAATGGGGATGGAGCCAATGGAGCCGAGGGTGGAGTGGTCTCAGTAGACAGCACACTCCTCATCATCTCGAAGGCACCACGGTTTGGAATGGAGGGAGACTCCGGCTCCGAGTAGCCTGGAGACCTCCTCCACATCAAAGGTGATGGCTCTGAGGCAGATGTGGTATCCGAACTCACCTGCGCTGAGGCTCCAAGGGGGAGAGCAGGGTCAGACAAGGGTCCGATGCCACTTCCCCCCTTGGAGCCGATGAGAGAGTCTCAGTGCCCAGACCCCTTGACTGAGCAGACTATCGAGGAGGTCAGAGTGGATGTCAAAACTGACATGGCAAGGGTTGCCTGAACTAACGTTTCCACCACTACTACTTCCATGCACTCCGGCTCCGAACTGGACACAGTCAGAGGAGGAATAGAGACAGGGACTGGTTCAGACAACAGTGCCACTGCTTTCTGGGCTGGGCCCGACAATAATTGAGCAAATACCCATGTCTTGAGCAGCCTCTTCACCACTCTGTCCACATCATCATCCGATAAACTCCTGGATGATCGAGAGGAGTGGGCCGAGGACCGGTGACTATCTGCCATTGACTGCAAAAGTGGAGACTGAGGCACAGGATCTCACTGGGTCCAGCAAAGGAGAAATCGATCTCTTTTGGGTCCAGGATGGCTCCGAAGACACTGATGGAGCCGCTGGAGAAAAAGACTCCTCGGTGCTATCAATCCGCTCAGAAGGTTCTGAAGATTTTGATTTAGATTTTGTTGGCCACGAAGGTGGAGCCGACGCAGATGCCAGTTTCTCATCGGATTTTTTTAAGGGCTGAGTATTCAATGCTCCTTCAACCTGAGGTTTTAAAAACCCTCTCAAAATAAGTTTGTTGCACCTCTCCTGCAAAACCCATGTGCTAAAGGCATGGCAAACAGAGCACGAGTCCTGCAGGTGGACCGCCCCTAAACAATACACACAACTCATGTGCCCATCCGTAAGGGGCATTTTCTGGCAGCATGAGTCGCATTTCTTGAACCCTGACTGCTTAGGTAATTCTTTGGACATAATAAACACCACAAAAGACAACTTGGAAAATTTTTTTTTTTTTTTGGAAGAGGAAAGAAGAAGAGGGGTTTTAGCCTCTAAGTTAAATGGCTACTGCTCCCAAAGGGTGAAGTCCTCTAACTAACACAGCTTCTCCCTAGGTAGCAAAGAGGGATAACAGAACAAGAAGGAAACAACCTTCAAGAAAAAACGGGTCGCTGACAACAACACACAGGTAAAGGCCTGAGAGAAAATGACTGCCTAACAGCAGCAAAACAACAGTAATGAGGATAAGGTGATAAAGGAGGAGTAATCACTAAACTTTGAAGAAATTTAGCCTTAAACAATTAGAATTTTTACAGAAAAAAATCACTACTTAGCCTGTGCCAGCAGAAGACAATCTCGACGCTGCAAGCGGCAAACAAGATCCGAGTAGCTACCGCTAAGCATGCTGGGATAAGGGGTTAGCCCCGAGCCAATAAGGACTCTTCGAGCTTCAGAAGTGGCTGAGTCAGAGATGATATCAGCTCCGAACCCAACCAGAAAGAAGGAAGGCGAGATGGACAACATAACATGAAAGCTTTCCATGTAGCTCACATGATTAGTAAAGGCATTGCCTCAAAAGCAAATTCCCCCTATACTCTGCACTTATCTGGCCCATAAATTAGTATAATGCCCCATTCATTATGTACCGTACTAATCATCTACAGCAATTAGCAAAAACCTCAGAGGTTTCTAACAAAGAAGATCAAGGGCCTTCAGCATATGCCTTACATGGACTGACTAAAATCCCTGTTACTGTACTCCATATCATATAGACTTCTTAGGGTAGACTTATGCCTGGCCTACAGAGCAACCCAAGACCCAAACCTAATAAACTTACTCCATATCGGTAAATCAAATGGATCTAGGGCTACCCATTCCAGGGAATTTAATACGGCCTGCAACTTAAATAGGTCATGCTGGAAGGACAGATTTATCTCCCAGTGACTGACACATCTTTGGAAAAGGCTACCAATTCATGTGAAACAGAGCACCTCTATGGCACTATTCAAGAGGAGCCTGGATGAGTGGATGGGGCACTGTAAATTCTTAGTAGGGATAGTGCCCACAACCCTCCAGGACATGGGCAGTCATCATGAAATGCAATCTTGGGTACTGACCAGTACCTCTATGGTATTACATCGGGTTGAAATGGCTAGGCTTAAAATGACCTCCGGTTCAATAGCCTAGTAATCTCCTATGAGGCTAGGATCCTATGATCTAGTATTTATGTCACACATCACATCCATTAATGCAGACACCAAATATATTTAATAATACCTAAAATCAGTGGAAGAATAATTTTGTATAATGCAGCATGAATACTGACTAATATTTTAAGTATAGTAAATCTTATATGGCTTGTAGGCATTTTGGTATAAAACCACAAATGTTTTAAAGTAAACATTTAAGGGATGACTGAAGTGCAATGATCTAAATAAAAGCAGTGAAATGTACAGTTAAGATAGGCAGTTCTGTATTTATGTTTTGAGAGGAGAATGCCGCAAATGTAGCTTGCAGTATTTTTGAGGGCAACAGAGTAGCCGGGCATACTCCAGGTATGTCAACATTTTATCATTAGCCATTTTAGTGTATTTTCCTTAAAAAGACCTATCAAATTTGACACCCAAATCTTGTGGAATACTAGTGAATAATGAAGAGATATCAAAAGTCAGTATTAAAACGCCAAAGAGTTATACTTATAAGTTGTATTAAATTCATATATTTGGTCCAAAAAGTCCCAAGAATCTCTGACATAAGACAGTAACTGTTGAACTAAGGGATTCAAAACCATGTCTAAGAAAAGAGGAATTCTTTCAGTAACACTGTTAGGAGCTGAGATTATAGGTCTAAAAGGGGTGTGTGTTGAGCTCTTATAAATTTTCGGGATACCAAACAGGGCTCCAACCTTTGGGTTTTTAATTAATAAAATATATATAATTCATAATTAATTTCATTGTTCATAAAAAGTCATACAAACAAGCACAAATGAATTTATAATTTCTATATATTTCATTCATAGAATGTCATATCCAAGTTGTTATATATTTAAGAAATGGATACCAGGAGACTCACCATGAAAGTTTAGCTACGGTCTGTTCTTCAGAGTGACTTACACACAAACAGACACATATGCACAGAAGTGTGACAGTCTGAAGTGATTTACAACTTTAAGGGCTGTTTTAGCTTCTTGCCACTGCTCAGTGGTGGCCACTGCTTAAGCTCTAGCATGAATCTAGAGCTTAATAGCATTGAAAGGTGCTTAACAAACCTTCGTTAAATACCTTTCTTATTTCAGACAGTTTGTCTTTTTGCAAATTGGAAAGAAATTACTACATATCCTTCTGATTTTTTCAGAATATGACTGAAGAAGACTCATGAGCCATGAGATACATTCACTTCAAGAAGTAAGCCCCATCAGTATGGCAGTCATGTGATATATATCTCTGTACTAATAACTCTCACTATAATTATGAATACTGCAACATGGAAGAGAAGGACATCTAAGGTTATGGTAAGTTCTTACACAACTATTCTTTATTGTAGCATATATCCACTACCATAAATAGGAAAGGGCACATATTCTTGAGGGGCAAAATTGGCATGGCTGAAGAGTTGCCAAATGGGTGTGAGTGCAGTATCAGCAGTCATTTAAATAGCTATGGTTGATACTGTGGCTAGCTAAATTAATTTATTTGCTGTGTGTGTGTGTGTGTGTGTGTGTGTGTGTGTGTGTGTGTGTGTGTGTGTGTGTGTATACTTGTGCGCATGTGTGTATTTGCGCACACGTGTGTGTGTGTGTAAGCATTAATAAATGTAGCAAATGAGCCCAGTTTAGGAGGGCCCATTTTTTGGGAAAAGGGAGTCCAGCTGAGGCAGTACCAGTGTGGGAACTAGCTACTGCTCTACCATATCACACTTTCCTTAAAATGAAGACAGACTTTATACTACATAATTTAATAAATATGACAAGGTAGGGAGGTCTTATTATACAGATATTCTGAAATGCTATCTTTACACAATTCTAGCATGTCACATATACATTACATAGAAAAGTGAAATTTAGCAAGAACATTTTATATAACAAATTAGACAATATCTAATATGACATTCTCACTCTTTTTTCGTCTAGTCTCCTTTACATTACATGCAATTAGAATATATTTAAGGTTTCTTGATGAGTCTTCCAAATTTTGAATATTGAAAAGATTGTTACTGCTGTAAAGTCATTAGTCTGTGAATGCTCTGTCTCAGAGTTTAAACTAGTCATTATATCATGTTGATATTCTTCAGTCTCTTAAGTCTGAACACAAACATCAGTACTATGACTCTTCTTGATTCTGCACATCAGAGGTTACTATCCTGACCATTTGCTCAGAAGATGATAGCATGTGAAAATGCTTGAAATGCTTCGCTCTGTAAGGTGACTTGTCTCACTTTTTGTATTACACAACAACGGATATCTACAATTTCCTGTTACTGTTGCAGAACCGAGCCAGCCTCCTCAGCTGTACTGCTTTGCCAATTACAGTTACTTCTATATGGCAATTCTGCACCTTCTTTGAATTTGACCCTTTGCCTTATCTTCTTCATTTAAATTAAAAAGAATTTTTGCACTTCTGTCATAGTAAAATTTCAGTTACTCTGGCTCTTTCTCAGTAAGTTTAAAACATTACCTTGATTTAGCAGTGAGTGGGTTACTTTTCAGTTTTTTTCCCATGTAACTGCTAAGATGGGCCTACTGTTTGCAATGGTATATTTCTGTATTCTAAGACTGACAAAATAATCTGTTGTAGGTGTACTACCATATATTTTCATCAGATTTTTAATCAGCTACCAGTTTCTTCCTATCGTCCGTTACTCTGAAGCAACTGTCAAATCTCCATTTCCTTAGAACATTCCCGAATTCCTGACAAGTGAAATGAGGGAGCAGTATCCAGAAAAAAATCATTTAGGTATATCATACCTTGAGAAAACACTGTTGAGAGTATTTACTTTAAAGGTAGTTGTGATATCTTTCAATATGTGTGTGATCTCTAGGAAGTTCGGATAGTAATCAAGCAGCAGGCAGAGACAACACACAGCAGATAAAGACTATCATGGTGCTGAGACAAAAATACATTTATTTATATTTGTTTTCCTTGAAGATCACTGATCTCCATGGATGTTTTTCAGACTCAGCCCAGGAGCAGTGTCTGGTTAAGTGACTTGTTCAGAGTTACACAGTTAGACTGTTAGACTGAATGAATCAAACCTTGAACCACTGGGCCACACAAAACATTTGATACATTGTGCAACATCACTTCATCTTTTATATCATGATTTTTATACAAAGTACTGGCTTCACAACTTTCTAGCAAACTCAGATGTCCTTCAAGGATGCATCTGCAGTCATAACATATGGGTTGTCCTGCCTCAGGCAGCCCTTCAGTCGGCCGGATTCCAAAGTCTGGGTCTGGCCTCGGCTGATGTCGCACTTCACCCGACGTCATAGCTCCTGGGGTATAAAGGCATCAGCCGACGCCATTTTCCTCAGTCTTTCTTGCCGCGCGGTGCCAAAAGCAGAAGCTGTTCGCAAGTGCCGGTCGGTCAGATCCAGAGATTTCAGCTACCGAAGACTTCTAAAAAAGCTAAGTACCCCGTTGGGGACTCTTTCTTGCCTCAGCCGATGTCAGACAAAGTAAATAATTGTTTAACTTGTGGGAAACAAATACCTCATAAGGATTTCCACTCTTACTGCCTTCCTTGCTTAGGCCCAGACCACGACGTATCAGCTTGTTTAGCCTGTGCTTCCTTCAACCGACGGACACTTAGACGTCGGTCGGAGTTTGCAGAAGAGTTTTTTGGTCCCGCTTTTGCATATAAAATGCTGTCGGAGACTCCGACTACACATTTAGCCAAAAAACGCAAGGAAAAGGACCGACACTTGCGGCCCGCGGTTTCGGCTGAAACCACGGTTAGGCCTACCGCGAGTGTCTCGGTTTCGGCTGAAACCGAGTCCTCGGTTCTTCCTTCTGCCGAAAGCATGCCTCCGACAACCGAGGCCACAGAGGCCCCGGCTGTGTCGGCTATAGAAATTCCTACCGAAGAAGCAGGCGCACAAGAATTGTCCGACACCATTCCGTTGGACATCTCTACTCCTGCACATGGGGCAGCTAGACCCCCTGCTTCTATGTCTATTAAGGCCTTCTCCAGGGCTAAAGCAGCTAAACTTTCCAAGGCCTTACCAACAAAAGCTTCCTCTCACAGACCTTCCTCAAGTTCTCAGATTCTCAGCCTTGCTGAGGACCTTATATCTATGATTAGGGGATCCCAACCTCACCCAGACAGGGCCTCACAACCTCCTCCTGAAAAAAGGCCTAGGACTGAACCCCCTGAACCTCTCTCCTCTGACTATTCCTCGGATGGATCAGATTTATCATACCATCAGGAAGGACCATACTCACCTTATGAGGATTCGGATGCAGAAGACTCAATTCCTTCTGCCTCCCCCCCAGAAGAATTTTCATTTGGGGAAACTCTACACTCAATGAGGGAACACTTCCAATGGCAGGGTCAGGATTTTTCTGATTCTAGGAAAAGGCTAAGGACTTTTTTACACTTGCCACAGCATAGGCCTTTAGCCATACCACCTGTACTTTCAGTTGTTGATGATGCATACAATGATGCCAGTTCTGCCCCTGATTCTCTTCCCCCGGCCCCTGCCAAACCTGACAGATATTACAGGATCCCGGATTCTCACTTCCACTTGTATAAGGCCCATGCTGCAGACCCAGAAACTATTTCTCAGGGCCCTAAGGGTGTTGCAGCTGCCACTGCCAAAAACCCCCTTCCCTCTGAAAGAGAATCAAGAGCATTAGAGAGATGGGGTAAAAAGGTTTATACATCTGCTACTCTTTCTGCCAGGGCTTTAAACTGTCAATTTCACATGATACAGTACCAGGAATTTTTGTTAGATCAGCTGAATAAAAAGCTTTCCTCTCCTGAACCTTTGGACCGTAAGTCCCTTCAGGATTTGGTACACAACTCTCAGCAGGTCAGTAATCATTTCTTAAAATGTGGCTATGATGCACTGGAGGCTTCATTTAGATCAGCTATGACTGGAGAAGTGATTCAAAGGCATGCCTGGCTAAAAGAGCAATCCTTGCCAGACCATGTTAAGTCTAAACTCCTAGATGCCCCTATGGAGAAACAAAGTTGATTTGGCTCCCCTGCACAGGAGGTTCTAAAGAAAGTGGAAGAAAAAGCAAAATCTGTGCAAACAGTCAAGGATTTTCTGCAGGTTCAACCTCCGCGGTTCAGCAGAAATTGGCCTTCAAAGAATTGGTCCTTTCCAGACACCTCCAGAGCACAGAGAGGCAGAAATAGACGCCCAAGAGGCAGAGGTCAATCAAGGGGTGCCTACAGGGGTCGTCAGTGGCAACCTGCCAACCAGAGGAGTACCGCCACAGCTGCGACTACAACCACTTCCACAGGACAGACACAATGACTTGGCTCTGATTCCGCCTACCAGGGAACAACTGGAAGCACCCTTGGGCGGAAAGTTAGCTTTATTTTCAAAAAACTGGCATTGCATTACAGGAGACAAATGGACATTGCAAACAATAGACAAAGGCTACAGGTTTCACTTCCACACTTTACCAAAAAAGAGAGGAATGCCAAACCTTCCACCAAGCCAGAAGTCAGAGGCTCTAAAGCAAATCATCAACCTACTAAGGATGAGAGCAATAGAAAGGGTACCATCTATGGAACAAGGCCAAGGATTTTACTCCAGACTATTCCTTGTACCAAGAAAAGAATCTCAATGGAAGCCTATTCTCGACTTGTCTGCACTGAACACATATCTCATTGTACCAAAATTCAAGATGTTGACCCTACAGCAACTTCTTCCCATGTTGGGCAAGGAGTCTTGGCTGGTGACTCTAGATCTCAAGGAGGAATACCTGCACATCCCTATACGACCAGATTGCAGAAGACACCTCAGATTTCTTGCAGGATCAGAGCATTATCAATTCTCAGCATTGCCCTTTGACTTATCTACTGCACCCAGAGTATTCACGAAATGCCTGGCATCAGTAATTGCACATTGCAGGCTTCAGGGAATTCAGATCTACCCATACCTGGACGACTGCCTAATACAAGCAGACAACAAGACAAAAATAATAAAGGATCTGGCCTATGTCATACAACTGTTACAAGCCTTGGGATACACAGTCAACATACAAAAGTCAAGACTAGTGCCATCCCAGAGGATAACATTTTTGGGTGCAGAACTGGACACAATAACTCAGATGGCTTTTCTCACAGAAGAAAATACAAAAGCAACTACCAGTCTACTTCATGGCATTGACAAGACAAACTCAGCTTACTGCAAGGAAAGTCCTGCAGGCCCTGGGTTACATGGCATCTTGCATAATCTTGATCCCACATGCCAGGCTGCATATGAGAAAATTACAATGGTACCTAAGGAATGTATGGTCTCAACACAGACACAGTCTAGAAACCATGATACCAATCATTCCATGCCTGAAAAAAGAATTCCTGTGGTGGGCTCAGGCCTGCCAGACCAACAGAGGGTTGCCTTTCCACAAACCACAACCAAGGCAGACCATCACCATGGACGCCTCAGACCTAGGCTGGGGGGCGCACATGGAAGACAAGTGTATCCAAGGCCTATGGTCTCAAGACCACCTGAATCTACACATAAATCTAAAGGAGATGCTGGCAGTGAAGCATGCAATCGAGGCATTCAAATCATTCCTCCAGCAAGGACACCTGCTGATAAGGACAGACAATACCACAGTCATGTGGTACATCAACAAACAGGGAGGCACACATTCCTACCCTCTATGCCGGATGGCAATGGACCTGTGGAACCTAGGCCTGAATCTCAACATTCAACTGCAGGCCAGATTCGTACCAGGGAAAGAGAATGCACTAGCAGACAGCTTAAGCAGAACTACCACGGATGCTCACGAATGGATGCTGCATCCAGACATCTTCAAAAACATAACAAAGAAATGGGGAATGCCAGAGATAGACCTGTTCGCCTCCCCACTCAACCACCAACTGAAGAAATTCTGCTCAAGAGAATACCACCCACAAGCCTGGAGGGTGGACTCCCTTTCTTTCAGCTGGAAGGCCCTGACAGTTTATGCCTTTCCACCTCTCCCATTGATGTACAAAGTTCTACTGAAGATCAGGGAGGAACAGCCAAAGGTGATTCTGATAGCTCCAGACTGGCCAAGGCAGCATTGGTACCGCTACTGAGAAGCATGTCTCGGACGAACTCATGGCCTCTACCTCTATGGCCTTTACTTCTAACGCAGAACAACTACAAGACCCTGCATCCAAATTTGAAAACACTGCAGCTAACTGCCTGGAAAATTGCATAAAACAAAACCAATCTGTTTTATCTCAGAGGGTCAAGGACATTATCCTGGAGGCTCGCAGACCCTCCACAAGAAAAACATACTCAGCCAAATGGAAGAGATTCCTCATTTGGAGTGCATCAAAGGGAACAAATGTCACACTGGCAAACCTAGCACACATCCTAGAATACTTAGCAGAACTGTTCCACAATGGCCTGTCCTATTCTTCCATTAAGATTCATGCTTCAGCAATTTCAGCAGAGTACAACATGGATCCTCTTATCTTCTCTCACCCTCTCCTCAGACAATTTTAAGAGGGATCAAAAATGTAAAACCTCCAAGGAAACCACCTCTGCCTGCATGGGATCTCAATTTCGTGCTGGAAAAATTAACACTTCCCCCTTTTGAACCAGCAGCATCAGCAGACTTACAGTTCTTATCTTGGAAAACTGCTTTCCTTCTAGCAATCACTTCAGCAAGAAGGGTATCCGAGTTACAGGCATTAATGGCAGTGCAGCCTTTCCTTATCTTTCACCAGGATAGAGTGTCTCTGAGAACCAATCCTACTTTCATGCCAAAGGTGGTATCCAGGGTATCCTTGAACCAAGCTATCCATTTACCTACGTTCTTCCCTAACCCACAGAACAGGGGGGAAAAAACTACTGCACACCTTGGATGTACACAGACAACTGCGCTACTATCTGGACAGAACTAAAACAAGCAGAAAAACTGACCAGCTTCTGGTAGCATATGCAACAGGAGTGCAAGGAAAAGCAATTTCCAAACAGACAATTTCAAAATGGATAGGAAATTGCATTTGATTCTGCTACTCTTTTCATGGAAAGACAACTCCTGAAAATATCAGGCCTCACTCCACAAGAGCCACAGCCACCACTACAGCTTTCCTACGAGGAGTGGCTACCAAAGACATTTTAGAAGCTGCTACTTGGAGCTCCGTGCATACATTTGCCAAGCATTACAATCTTCCTTTATACTCCAGATCCCGAGCAGGTTTTGCAACTGCAGTTTTACAAGGGATCTTAACTACACCATCATTATCTTAGTGCCTCCTCCCCCAGTTTGGCTATGGTATTCTACCCATATGTTATGACTGCAGATGCATCCTTGAAGGACATAGTACAGTTTTGTACCTACCATAAATGTAGATGTCCGATAGGTATGCATCTGCAGTCAGGATTACCCACCCTCCTTCCCCTCTGTGGTATTCCTAGGGTACTTACCCCTCTCTTAGCTAGCTGGGGGAATCTATTATGGTGTATTTGTTTGTATGTATATATGTATATATATATTTTTTGCTTTCTACTGTTTGGAATTTTCTACTTTTATCCAAATTTAGCCTTCCTAGAGGGCACCTGGCATCTGGGGCAAGAAACACTGAGGAAAATGGCGTCGGCTGATGCCTTTATACCCCAGGAGCTATGACGTTGGGTGAAGTGCGACATCAGCCGAGGCCAGACCCAAGCTTTGGAATCCGGCCGACCGAAGGGCTGCCTGAGGCAGGACAACCCATATGTTATGACTGCAGATGCATACCTATTGGACATCTACATTTATGGTAGGTACAAAACTGTACTTTTCTTAGGACACTTTCAGTAAAGCATTACCCTTGCTTTTTGTTATGTCTGACAATCTTATGATTGTGGTTTGTATATCTTTTCTGACATTACTTTTCTTATCTGAGTTAGACTTCTCTTTTACCTGATTTAACAATAAGCCTTGCACATGTGACATTTCATCTCTGCATGGATAAAACACTATCAGAATTTACTTTCCTGGCTTATACTAAACTTTCAGATCAAATACTTTTGTAAATCCAACAGTAGTCTGCTTGTCCTAGGATCCCCCACCAAAACTGTACCCACCCTGACTTCCAAATATGGCCCAATTATTTGAGATTAGTCAAATACTTCAGCTGCTTTTGCATGCCTGTTCAAAAACTGATTAGCCTTGCAGCATGATCTTGCTTGGTAGCTCTAGAAACAAGAATATTATGTATCCTATTTCTCACAACATCCAAGACTTCTATGATGGTGTCCATTTTAATAACTGAATCCTGTTTAATCGACTCTTGATTATTTGAACCAAAATTATTTAAACCCTTATGAAGTCACCAGTCAAAACAAAGACACCCCCAAGGCTACACGACACAAAACCAGTATGTATGTATGTATATGCGTGTATATATATATATATATATATATATATATATATATATATATATATATATATATATATATATATATATCGAATAAAACAATAATTTAATTCAGTTCAGAATACATTTTGAAATAAATTGCATTTATTTAAACTGTATTTGCTTTAATACTGCTACACACTCAAGTGTGCTAGCTTGCACTGCACTTGAATTGTTTTTAGTGCTGTTTTAGCTGCTTTTCTGTAAAAAAAAACATCTAAGCTTGTTTCCTGCCGTTCATGTAACTAGTCTAACTGTGTTGGAGGGAAGCCTTCTAGCTTATCAGTGGGAATGGTAAGCACTAGGTAGCCTATCTACCACAAGAGGAGTGGTTTCTGGCCCAGAAATTGTAGTTAATTGGCCTTTTGGGCAGATTTACCATCTCTTTCAACTTTCTGGTTTAAAAGCCCACGTTTGCACTTTTCCCACCTTTCCTGTAATTAGTCTAGTCCAGATACAGATTTGCTGTATCCAGGACTGTATGTAAGCTTCTGAGCCTCTCAAGCCTTTCTGTGTTGGAGGCAAG
The DNA here is from genome assembly GCF_019279795.1 of Protopterus annectens. Lineage (NCBI taxonomy): Eukaryota > Metazoa > Chordata > Ceratodontiformes > Protopteridae > Protopterus > Protopterus annectens. The sequence goes on from NC_056731.1 coordinate 1,842,748,310, forward strand.
CCTTCTAGCTTATCAGTGGGTGTGGTAAGCACTTGGTAGCCTATCTACCACAAGAGGAGTAGTTTCTGGTCCACAAATTGTAGTTTATTAGCTGTTTGGGCAGTTTTTCCATCTCTTTCAACTTTCTGGTTTAAAAGCCCACGCTTGTGCTTGTTTCCAGATTTTCCTGTAACTAGTCTCATCCAGATACAGATTTGCTGTATCCAGGACTGTCTGTAAGCTTCTGAGCAGTGCCAGAGTCTGCTCTTCAATTTTTCCCTTAGATCTGCTAATTCTCTCCTCTCCTGCACTTTTACTAGCTTATTAGTGTAGCACTTTACCAGACTTCTTGTAGCAATTATTGTAGCACACAAAAGTGCTACCAGCACTAGACATTCTAAAAGGAAACAGCTCCAATACTTATTATTAATGCCCACCCCTCCAGGCATGTCTAAAGATCAGTTCCCTGTGTTTTCTCCTATTAACCTGGTGAACTTGGGCATCCTGAGGCAATGTAGCAACTGCTTCATGTATACTGACAACCCTCTCCTCTTACCTCCCAACACTCAGACTTGCGAGAGATGCACTTATATATCCAAATTGGAAGCCACGCACTCTCCAGCCAAGACCAAAATAGCTGGTCAAGAAGAGAAGGTCAACACTTGCACCACACCACATGGAACACATAGCCCTCCAGAACACATACCAGCAGTGCCTTCACATAAAAACACAAACCACACACCCACCTTTGTGGAGGCTCTCAATAAAAATCTACCCAAACAGCAGAGACCTCCAAGGCAGAAATGCACTCGACCACCACAACACAACACTAATCATGAGACACATAACTCTCCTAAACAGTGTGCCACTCAACCAAAGCCCCTAAGGTAAAAACTGCATACCCAACACACTAGTCATAGGTGATTTGATAGTGAGGCACACTGATGTCCTACTCACTACGTTGAATAAGGAGAAAGTAACAGTCAGCTGCCTGTCAGGCTACACGATACACCACATAACGTATGCACTCAGGTCTCTCAACAACAGGTACAAATATGACTTTGTCATTGTACATGTGGGTGTGAATGACCTGAGCTGTACCCCCCTGGACTACATGAAAAGAGACATGGAGGAGCTCTCAGATTATGTAGCCCAGGCAGGTATGACCCTAGCCCTGAACAGTAGCCTACCATCACCCTGAATGATACCACAGTACAAGCAGAAAATGACTGATTTCAACAATTGGCTACGTTTCTGGTGTCATTCTACAGGGATCCAGTATCTGTCTGCCTGGGATGACATGACTGACAGACCTCGATGCTTTGCCACAGATGGCCTGCATCTGTCACCCCTGGGTTTCCGGACACTGGCCAAGGCTCTTGCCATCCCTATAATGCCTATTTTAGGTGGTGTTCCAAAGACCAAATTGCCACTGTAACAGCTGCAAACAAATGCAATCTGAGGGACATGCTGCTCAACGCTAGAAGACTAAATCTCAAAATGCACTTGCTCGAAGCACTCCTTAAAATGGAGAATATTGACATTTGTGCTGTAACAGAGACCTGGTTCAAGGCACCAGAAAGCACCCCTGCACTACCAGGCTATAACTCATTCCATACCTTTCGGTCCCAGAGCTTGGACCGAAGCTCCAAAGGCAGTGGTGTTTCTGTATTCATAAAGGATGCGCACAACTCCAGACTAGTAGCCCAACATAATGCATCTGAGATACTTCAGTTGCAGCTAACATTGGGTAAGACAGCAATTCAGGTCGTAGCCTGCTATAGGTCCCCAACCATGCCCCAAAACTCACACTCCATGTTCCTAAGCACCCTGGAAAATATTAGGGTCCAACCTAACACTCTCATACTGGGTGAATTCAACTACCCCTCCATTAACTGGGAAAACTACTCAAGTACCAATACACTTGCCCAACGTTTCCCGTAATTCATTAATTCCAGTGCCCTGGTCAAGCTCATTTTTACCCCCACTAGAGGTAGCAACATCCTTGACCTGGTCATTACTAACATGGGTGACCGTTGCTCTACACCAATAGTCAACTCCTCCCTGGTTAGATCCGACCACAAACTAATCACCTTGGAAATCCTCATCCCTCCCACTCCCCCGCAAAGGTAACCACCATGAAAAACTTCTCCAAAGCTAACTTTGGGCTCCTAAAAACAGAGGTGGCAAACTTCACGGCACCCATACAAATGGAGAATAGTTGCACCGCTTAATCCTACAGAAATGCACTGTACGAACACGTACACAAATGCATGGATCTCGCCATACCCAATAGAACTAAGACACTCTCCTCCAAAAAAACAAAGCCAATCTGGTGGTCCCCTGCCATAAACAAACTCTACAACAGGAGGAGGAAACTGATGCAGAATAAGGTGATGTCCCAAGACTGAAAAAACTCCCTTATCAGCCTCAACAAAAAGATGAGATCCCTCATCAAATCCTCTAAAGCTAGCTATGAAAACAGAATTGCAACAGATAGTAAAGACAACCACAAGGCTTTCTATAATTATGTAAAGAATCTCCACGGCAATACCCAGATTTGCTCTGAGTACTGCACAATGGGGGTCTATATCATATTATTGAAATTCCAAAACATTGAACACCATAAGCTCGACCTTGGAATCTCGAAATATGATATAATCGAAAGCGCAGAACAGCAAATTTTTTCCCTGGGAAAAAACTTGCTGTTCTGAGAAATATATACACAACACAAGCACGCCAAAAAATACAGCAATCCACACACATACACTTAAAATCCTCCATCTAACCCTACACTTAACTGTACATAGGTTCATAGGTAGGTACTAGGCTATTGGCCCTAGGGCCTATATAAGCCTTAGCAAACAGTACCCTGGCTTTTGCCACCCAAGAAAATTATTTTCCTGTGCCCCTGTCAAGCAGAGCCCACAGAAGTGATCCCCGGGATGAATTTCCTATCTCCCATCCAATCATCAAGATTTTTCTTGAAAAGTGCTAATGAGGAGCTTTGTTTGATATAGATAAGTAGTTTGTTCCAGAGTATGGGAAGTCTCTGAGATAGGAATCTATCCCTCCAGCATGTTCTGTTTATTGTGGTGAAAAGGTTTAGGTCCCTAGAGCGTGTAGCTCAGAGGGATAGGGATTTCTTTAAGTGGAGCATGTCCAACAGCTCTGGGTTTGACATAGCTTTGTATGTTAGGCAGAGATCACCTCTGAGTAGGCGATATGCGACAGAGTAAAGCTGGAGTTTTTTGAGACGGTCTGCGTAGGGCATCTGTTTGAGGCCAGTAATCCTCTTTGTGAGGTATTTCTGTGGCCTTTCCAGTTGCTGTAGATGTCTTGTGAGGTACATACCAAAAGGGGCATTGTACTCTATAATGGGTCTAATGAGTGATGAGTAGAGGGGAACAATGACCTCTTTCTTCCTGGATGAGAAACCTTTTGTGATGAGGTGTGCCACATAGAAGGATTTCCTGACTACTGTGGCGATGTGATTATCAAAGGAGAGACTACTGTCCACCTGTGTCCCAAGGTCTCTTATCACACTTTCGGTGTTAAGTAGACTACCACCTATGTGGTAGTTCATGGGTACAGAGTTTTTACCAAAAAGGATGACAATGCACTTTTTGGCATTGAGCTTGAGGCCATGGCTTTGACACCAGGCATCTGTCTCAGTGAGGCCCTTTTGTAGGATGTCCACATCGTTAGGAGATTTGATTATGGCTCCTAGTTTGCAGTCATCTGCAAACTTTGTTAGCCAAAGACCTTCTGTGTTAGCCTGTACTTCAGAGAAGTAGATACCAAACAGGAGAGGACCTAGGACTGAACCCTGTGGTACTTGTCACTGGTCCGAAGTTGGATTTAGAGTCTGCTACTTTCACAGTGTGGGTTCGGTCAGTAAGCCAGTTGGCAACCCATCTTGTGACAAAGGGATTTATACCTAGTTTAGTGAGTTTGTCTATAATTCCAGAGTGGGGGATGGTGTTGAAAGCCTTGGTGAGATCTAGATAGACTGTGTGTACCACCTTACCCTCATCTACAGCTTTGGTGACTGCTTCAAAGAAGTCTATTAGGTTTAGGAGACATACACTATTATCTATCCACTTACCTTAACACAAACCCTAACGTCTGTTACTATCGCACACTTATTTTTGGGTCGATATTAGAACATTCGATGTTTTAAAACTTCGATATTCTAATATAGACCCCACAATGGTACCTCCTATACCGAGCCTACAGATATTGCCAATATACTGGCCAACAGATTCAGTGCCAACGTTACCCCCCCCCCCAAAGGACCAATCAAAATAACAGTAGATTGCCAGGCACCAAGTATTACTGCTGCACAGGTTAAAACAGCACTGTCCAAGGCCAAGAATACAGCTTCTGTGGGACCTGACAATATTCCTGGCTGTGTTCTACATGAACTAAAGAGTGAACTGGCACATCAACTGTGTGCCCTGCTCAATCACAGCCTTACCTCAGGCTTTGTCCCTACCGAATGGCGCACTGCTACAGTCATTCCTCTCCACAAAGGAGGACCAACTACAGACCCTGGGAACTAGAGCAACTACAGACCCTGGGAATAATCGTCCCATTAGCCTGATGAGTCTGATATGCAAAGCTATGGAACTAATAAACAAGGATATAGGGAATCGCCAAAAATTCTGGATCCCACAGTTTGGTTTTGTAAAGGGTAGACCATGCCTGCTCAACTTGGTCAACTTCTTTGAGTCAGTCACCAGAGCTGTGGATGAAGGCAAGTTGGTTCATACAGCCTACCTTGATCTGGCCAAGGCCTTTGATACCATTCACCACTCAAGAATTATAGAAAAACTCACTAAGCTAGGCATCAACCCCTATATCACTAGGTGGGTTGACAACTGGCTCACAGGTAGAACCCACAGTGTGAAAGTAGCTGACTCCAAGTCAGACTGCCGACCATTCACAAGTGACGTCCCACAGGGTTCGGTCCTGAGTCCTCTCCTGTTTGGTATCTAAGTCTCTGAAGTCCAGGCCAACACAAAGGGACTCTGGCTGACAAAGTTTGCAGACAATTGCAAGTTGGGAGCTATTATTAACTCCCCATGTGATGCTGACATCCTACAGAAAGGCCTCACTGACGACGACGACTGGTGTCAGAACCATGGCCTTAAGCTCAATGCCAAAAAATGTGCCGTCATCCCCTTTGAAAAAAACCCAGTTCCCATGAATTGCCACATCGATGATAGTCCACTGAACACAGAAGGCATTACAAGAGATCTGGGAACACAGGTTGACAGCAACCTCTCTTTTGACCATCATATTGCCACTGTGGTCAGAAACTCCTTCTATGTGGCACATCTCATTACTAAGGGTTTTGAATCCAGGAAGAAAGAGGTCATTGTCTCTCTCTACTCTTCCCTCATTAAGCCAATCATTGATTACAATGCCTCATTTGGCATATACCTCACTAAGCACCTGCAACAACTGGAGAGGCTGCAAAAGTACCTCACAAAAAGGATCTTAGGCCTTAAACATTTGTCCTATATGGGCAGACTCAAAAAATTCCAACTATTCTCTGTCTCATATTGCCTACTTAGAGGCGATCTCTGCTTGACTTACAAAGCCATGTCTCACCCAGCTCTGTTAGAAATGCTACATCTAAAGAAATGCCAATCCCTCCGCACCACACGCTCCAGAGACCTCAACCTCATTACCACAATCAACAGAACATGCTGGAGGGAGAGGTTCGTAACCCAGAGGCTGCCCATGCTATGGAATAGACTTCCCATACATGTCAAGCAGAGCACCTCACTGGCCCTCTTCAAGAGAAATCTTGATGAGTGGATGGGAAATAGAAAATTCACCCCAAGGATCACTCAAGTGGCTTTACTCGACAGAGGCACTGGGAGCTACGGTCAGGTGACACGATGCCAGGGTAATCCTTTGGGCTAGGCTTGTAAATATTCCAGGGCCAGTAGCCTAGTACACACCTATGAACCTATATATACATTAATAACTCTGAGATTGCACAAACTCGGAGAAGAGGTAGGAAGCAAGGAAAATGTTACATTTACCTTCTTACTCTTCTCTGAGTCTACCTGTCATGACAGGAAGCTAGTTGTCTTTTATGTCTAACATTCTGAGTGTTGATCAGCTATCCAACAACAGACAGTTGGGCTCCTATTTTATGTCTTTGACATTTTTTGCTCCCAGCTGCCTAATGAATATCAAGCCCCCCACACACACACACCCATCCAACTGGCTCATTTTTCCCCCTGGAGTGCCCTATTGTCTCACTGTTCTTCCTGAGACAAAAGTCAAGCAGCAGAGGTGGTACTACCATCCCACCTGGGGAATCAGGTTTTTGTACTTAGACCTAACAATTTTCCTTTCTGTGCAAGCCCATGTCATACATCATGCATGTGAAGGTGTGACTCAGTTTCTATGACAGACCTCACCTTAAATGTCCTCCCTCTTCAGGGAAGTGCCACCAGTAATCTCAAGTTTCCATCAGGAATTTCAAGACTAGAGTCATCATTCTAGACATGTGCCTCTCAACTCTCACACAAGCATACACGTAAGCAGGAATCACACTTGTACCCCTTTCTTTTTTCCTAGCTAGGTCCACCAGTGCCCAAGACACTACTCAAATCCAGACTGTCTTGAGATTTAGTCAGGGAATTATCCCTCTCTGTCAATGGAGCTGGCTCTAAAACTTATATTACTTTTGCAAAAGCTTTATATAATACTTGCAGACTTGAGCAGTAGTCAAAAAATCTGTATCTTTCTAGAAGGGTGTTAAAAGTGCATAACCTTGAGATAGCCTCATCCAGTTTGATCAGCTGAAGTCCTTGTTTAGCATTTAGTAAGTAAAAATAATTTGGCATTAATCCTATGCAAAAACAACCTTTTTATCTGTCTGCAGTGGATACTGCTCCACTTTAATCACTCTGTTTAAATCTTGAAGTTGCATACAATTTCTAAGGTTCTACTGCTTTATCACTATAAACATGCTGTTGGTTCTGAACATTTCACAGTAACATCTAGTCTCTCCATTTTTTTTTTTAATTCTAGCTCTGTTTGCTCTCCAAAAGCCAGTGAGGCATAGAGTACTGGCACTGCATATGGAAAAATGATATTGTATTCTTCAGTAAACAATCTAACCTAGCGAACAAGCATATTTCTGCAAAATATCACCTGCAGCTTTATGACTTAACTTCTTTTATTTCTTTTTGCTTGTTTAACTCTCACTGACGTACTGGTTAACTATATTCCTGACTGTATTTATATAAATTTGCCATAACTGCCTAGGAGAAACATTTCAGTTTACATACATGCTGCCATTTGTGATGGCAAGAGCTCTAATGTATGAATTGCTCTTTGCTTACATACCGTGAATTTTCTGCTAAACTTCTCAAAAGTCAAATAACCTAGTATATTTACTGCATTATCTAAAGTGACAACTTGAAACATTACTTTAATTACTTGTGTTTCTACTTGCAAGTACCCAAAATCTCACCTGCGCGCTTCACATTATGCCTAAACTATGTCAGCAAAGTTCATGCAAATTCACATACAATGTTAAGCAATTTAGGTACTTTAAATATAGATTTTAATAAAAATATTGCATTCCACTATATAGCTTACAAGTAATGCTTTGATTTGAACTGTATGCTTTTCTGACCACTAAGCATTCCTAATACTCTCTTTTGTTTGCACTATATTCTGTTTACCAGGTATTCCTATTGCACCAAAAATATTTAATTTCGTATTTTGACTCTAAAGTATGCAAATATTGGGAGTTAAACTTATTTAATTGCTTACAATCGTCTGTAAAATGCTTTCTACCACAACAAAGCATATAAGTTTGATGCTATACTTTATTTTTTTCTTTTCTTCTGCATGTAACTAAAACTAATGCATAGAGCTTTATTTCTAACTGTATGGCTGCTTTTGGGCAGCAGCTTCTTGAAAATCTCATGGCTTCCAATCTATTTCTTTTATATTTACTTTACTCTTTCCTTTTATGCATAATTTCCACAGCACTACCCATAAAAACTGTATCTTTTACACATCCAATTCCTCAGCAAGCTCCGTAAGTAGTACTTTTGTAATTTCAATCACTCTCCGTACATATAGTGTTTTTTTCTAATGTCAGTTCTGATTTCCTCGGCTACCTGCCTCTTATTTGGTCATTTCTAATGCTATAGAAAATTCTGTTATTAGTGAATTGTACAAGTAATCAGACTTGGAGTCGCTCTGCTCTTTAACTCAGTCATATAAGCATCTCTCATTTCTTGAGCCTTTTGATTTCTTGTAAAGAATAAATGTCTTACAAATAAACACTAGATTTGTCTTGGCACACAGTATGTTTTAAACATTGCTGTAATGATGGTCTTCTTGCTTTTCTCCAGAATAATTTTAGGGAATACATTCTGTGTGAAGGCATTTACTGCAGTAATGTGAAAATTGATAAGAGGCTGGTGGTCTGACATTTCCTTGTTCAAAATGGACTTGTGAAAGTCACATAGTGAAAATTCACTGAACTTTTGCTGTAGGTTTCATAAAGTTATATTTTGTTCTAACATAATGTAATAAAACTACTACTGAAGTAGTTCTGGAAAGGCCTAGAATGAAGATGTATAAAATATGAGACACATGCACTTTAATAACCTAGACACGGGAGTTCCCAAACTAATGATTTCTGTACAGGATCTGTACAAGATTACAAGAACTTATTTCATATGTACCACTAAAAGGAACTACAATTCTGCTGGAGATGTACAGAAGGGATAAGGTGAAAATAAAAAGCTGGAAAAATACAAGTGCTTATTGGGCATGAAGACAAAGCTTATGTTAGATTTGTATTTGCATCAAAACATTGGTCTACTCATGTTTGTAAGGGAGTAGACTGGGAAGGTGGTACTAAATAGTTAGCAGGTACCCTAATGAAGTTATAAGAAGCAGATCAGAAAATAAGGAATGCTGCCAGAGTGGAAAGAATCAAAGATGTCGGGAGCACAGTGGTGCAGCAGTTAATGTTGTCACCTCATAGCAAGAGGTTCTCTGGTTCGATTTTCAGCTGGGGTGCCTTCTTTGTGGAGTCTGCATGTCCTCCCTGCATTTGTGTGGGTTTCCTCTGGGTACTCTGGTTTCCTCCAAAGACGTGTGTGTGGAGCATTTCTCCCCTGGCATCAGTTGAAAATAGACTCTGTCCTAGTCGGACTTTCCCAGTCAACCAATGTTAAATAAATAAATAAATGAATGAATGAATAAATAAATAAATAATATTCTAGCAGATTACAAAACACTATTTACCAAAGAAATTAGCACAATGAAAAACACTGAAATCTGCAAAAGAAAAAAATGCCACTGCAGTGACTGGCCCAATGTTGCAGAGTCAGGGCATCTGTATGTCACTAGTGACTCATGTTCAAGGACATGCTAGGCTATTGGAAGGGTGCTCTGGGGGGAATTGGATGAAGTGGAAAATGGCCATCTCTCCTATCCCAACTGTAATGTCTGGGGAGCTCAATGCCTGGGTGACTCTTGGTGGAGACCAACAGCCTCACGGTCATCTAAGATAAAAAAAAAAAAAAAAAAAAAAAAAAGAGTGTCGTGATGATGGTCTGATGTCATTGTACTAGCCACTTCGACAGCTAGGAGCTATCACCAAGTGTCTTGTGAATGCTGGCCCCTAGTTCCACATGGCTAAGAAATGAGTACCACGAGACTTGACTTTCCAAGGAGCTGGGAAGCATACCAATGGTTATTTTCCAACTATCACATTCTTCAAAACCATTAACTCTTAGACTGAAAGAATATAACACATTAAAGGTCCAAGCAGATAAAAAGCATACATTTAAAAATATCCTGTTGAAGGAAAAAAAAAAAACAGAAAACTGTTTCAATATAATAAGCAGGCATTTGGAGCAACATCTCCATCAACAGATCATCAAAATCATGAACTGAAACTAAATGCCAAAAAATGCATTATTATGTCCTGGGGGGTTATCTACCCTGGGAAACTACCACACTGACAGTACACCCCTAAGAACTGACCCAGGTGTTTGGGATTTGGGAACTTATGTAGACAGTGACCTAACTTTCAACCAACATGTGCCTATTGATGTAAGAAAGTCCTTCTATATTGCTTAGCATATAAACAAAGGGATGCCATTGTCCCCCCTTACTCAGCCCTCTTTAGGCCAGTCATTGAGTATAATGCTCCCCTTTGGCATAAATCTGTCCAGACACATGGAACAAGTGGAACATCCACAGAGATATCTTACTAAAAAGATAAAAGGCATAAACAACATTTCCTACATGAACCAACTCCAAGCCCTGTCACTATGCTCGGTATCCTATAGACTGCTAAGAGGTGACCTGTGTCTGGCATATAAGGCATCTTCTGATTCAATACTGATGGATTTACTTTCTATCAGCAAGTCACATGGCACCAGATATAGTCGATCTAGGGAGCTAAACCTCTTCTGTAACATCAACAAAATGGTTTGGAAGGACAGGTATATCTCACAGAGGATACCACTGCTCTGGTAAAGACTCCCCATTCATGTAAAACTAAGCTCATCCATGTTCATATTCAAGCACAATTTTGATGTCCTTCAAGAATGCAACTGCAGTCATAACATATGGGTTGTCCTGCCTCAGGCAGCCCTCGGTCGGCCGGATTCCAAAGTCTGGGTCCGGCGTCGGCTGGTGTCGCCTCCTCTCCGACGTCAGAGTGGCTGGAGTATAAAGGCATCGGCCGACGCCATCTTCTCCAGTCTTTCTTGCCGCGCGGTGCCCGAAGCAGAAGCAGAAGCAGTTCGCAAGTGCCGGTCGGTCAGCTCCGGTGTTTTCAGTACCGAAGTCATCTAAAAGCTAAGTACCCGCTAGAACATTTTTCTTGCCTCAGCCGATGTCAGAACAAATTGAGAAAGTTAATAATTGTTTGTCTTGTGGTAAACAAATACCTCATAAGGACTTCCATTCTTACTGCCTTCCTTGCCTGGGCCCAGACCACAATGTCTCGGCCTGTGCTGCCTGTGCTTGCTTTAATAAGCGCACTCTCAGGTGCCGGGCAGAATTTGCCGAATACTTTTTCAGTGAATCTTTCGCGTATATTATGCCGTGGATCAACCGACAACTCAATCTACCAAAAAACGAAAGGACTGGGACCGACATCCTCGGCCCGCGTCCACCACCGATGCGACTCCTAAATCCTCCGCTAGTGTTTCGGTCCCTTCGGAAGCGGTAATTCAACCGCTCCAGGCCGACGACACAGCGTTAACACGTCCTTCGGTCTCGGAGACCTCTCCGGTGCCGGTTGTTGATTTTCCTCTGGAAACCGAAGTTCTGGATCTACCCGACACCATTCCCGTAGACAAGGTTACTCCTGCACGTGGGGCTGCAAGGCCTCCTGTATCCATGTCCATCAAGGCCTTTGCATGTGCTAAGGCCGCCAGCCAGGCCAAGGCCCATCCTAAACCTGCTGCTCAGGCCCCTTCTTCTGATAAACAGATTATGTCTCTTGCTGCAGATCTTATTTCTCTTATCAGGGGGTCTCAGCCTCACCCAGACAGAGGTTCTCAGCCACCTGCAGAGAAAAGGCCCAGAACTGAGCAGGCTGACAACCTCTCTTCAGATGAAGCATCTGGGGATTCTGAGCATTCAGATACCCAAGAAGAATCCTTCCAGGCCTATGAGGACTCTGATGCTGAGGAATCAATTCTCTCTGCCTCCCCTCCAGAGGATTTCTCGTTTGGTGAAGTCCTGCACTCTATGAGGGAACATTTTAAATGGCAGGGTCAGGAATTCTCTGATTCCAGGAAAAGGCTACGTACCTTCCTCAAGCTTCCCCAGCACAGACCTTTAGCTATTCCTCCAGTTATGGATGTTTTGGATGATGTTTTCTCTGACTCCAGTGCTAACCCTGAATGTCCTTCAAGGATGCATCTGCAGTCCTTACAAATGGGTTGTCCTGTTGTCAGGCAGCCCTTCGGTCGGCCGGATTCCAAAGTCTGGGTCTGGCCTCGGCTGATGTCGCACTTCACCCGACATCATAGCTGCAGTTATTCGGGTATAAAGGTATCAGCCGACGCCATCTTCCTCAGTCTTTCTTGCCGCGTGGCGCCCGAAGCAGAAGCTGTTCGCAAGTGCCGGTCGGTCAGAACCAGAGATTACTACTACCGAAGACTTCTAAAAAGCTAAGTACCCCGTTGGGGACTCTTTCTTGCCTCAGCCGATGTCAGAAAAAGTGAATAACTGTTTAACTTGTGGGAAACAAATACCTCATAAAGATTTCCACTCTTACTGCTTACCTTGTCTAGGCCCAGACCACGACGTAGCAGCTTGTCTAGCCTGTGCTTCTTTCAACCGGCGGACGCTTAGACGTCGGTCGGAATTTGCTGAGGAGTTTTTCGGCTCCGATTTTGCTTACATTATGCCGTCGGATACTCCGACTACGCAAATATCTAAAAAGCGCAAGGAAAAGGACCGACACTCGCCAACCGCAAGTGTCTCGGTTTCGGCTGAAACCAAGTCCACGGTTCTTCCTTCGGCCGAAAGCCTACCTCCTACCGAGGCCTCATCCAGCATGGTGGAATCTGCTTCTGAAATCCCACCCGCTCTTGCAGGTTCACAGGATTTATCTGATACTATCCCTTTGGATATTTCTACCCCTGCACGTGGAGCTGCTAGGCCACCTGCATCCATGTCGATTAAGGCCTTTGCCAGGGCTAAAGCAGCAAAATCTACCAAAACTGTGCCTGCTAAGACCCACTCTCACAGGCCTAGCTCTAGTTCACAAATGCTTAGTCTTGCAGAGGATCTCATTTCTTTGATCCGGGGATCCCAACCTCACCCGGACAGGGCCTCTCACCCACCTCCAGAGAAGAGGCCTAGAGCAGAGCCCCCTGAGCCACTTTCTTCAGATGACTCCTCTGATGAATCAGATAATTCAAACCCTCCAGAGGGCCCTTTTTCTCCTTATGAGGACTCTGATGCAGAAGAGTCCATTCCCTCTGCCTCTCCGCCTGAGGAATTTTCCTTTGGGGAAACCTTGCATGCTATGAGGGAACAATTTCAATGGCAGGGCCAGGATTTTACAGACTCTAGGAAAAGGCTTAGAACCTTTCTGCATTTGCCACAGCATAGGCCTTTAGCCATTCCTCCAGTACTTACTGTTGTGGATGATGCATTTAATGATGCTTGTACTGCTCCTGATTCTCTTCCTCCGGCCCCTGCTAAGCCCGATAGGTACTACAGGGTTCCGGACACACATTATCATTTGTATAAGGCTCCTCTTGCAGATCCCAAACTATCTCCCAGGGACCCAAGGCTGTAGCAGCTACCGCTGCCAAAAACCCTCCCTCTGAAAGGGAATCTAGGGCCTTAGAGAGATGGGGTAAAAGTTTACACTTCTGCTACTCTTTCAGCTAGAGCCTTGAACTGTCAATTCCACATGATTCAGTATCAGGAATTTATGTTAGACCAGTTAACTAAAAATCTGTCCTCGGATGAACCATTAGACAAAAAATCTGTTCAGGAAATGGTACATAACATTCAGCAGGTCAGTAATCATTCTTTAAAATGCGGCTATGATGCACTGGAGGCTTCCTTTAGATCAGCCATGACTGCTACAGTGATCAGAAGACATGCATGGTTAAAAGAGCAGTCCTTACCAGACCATGTCAAATCAAAGCTCCTAGATGCTCCCATGGATAAGCTCAATTTGTTTGGCTCCCCTGCACAACAGGTGCTCAAGAAGGTGGAAGAGAAAGCGAAATCTGTCCAGACAGTTAAGGATTTCTTGCAGGTCCAGCCTTCAAGGTTTAGCAGGAACTGGCCTTCCAAAAATTGGTCCTTTCCAGACACCTGCAGAGCTCAGAGAGGCAGGAATAGGCGCTCAAGAGGCAGGGGTCAATCCAGAGGTGCCTACAGGGGACGTCAGTGGCAGGCTAACAACCAGCGAGGTACAGCCACAGATCCAGCCACCACCACTTCCACAGGACAATCACAGTGACCTGGCTCTAGCACCGCCTACCAGGGAACAACTAAAAGCACCTTTAGGCGGGAAGCTAGCCTTATTTTCAGTAAACTGGCATTACATCACAGGAGACAAATGGATTTTACAGACAATAGACCAAGGTTACAGGTTTCACTTCCATACTCTACCAAGGAAGAGATGAATGCCAAACCTACCTCCAAATCAGAAGACAGAAACTCTAGAACAAATAACTCACTTACTAAGGATGAGAGCTGTAGAAAGGGTACCATCTATGGAACAAGGACAAGGATTTTACTCCAGACTCTTCCTGGTACCAAGAAAAGAAAACCAATGGAGACCTATTCTCGACCTGTCCGCTTTAAACACATACCTCATTGTACCAAAATTCAAAATGCTGACCCTACAGCAACTTCTTCCCATGCTGGGCAAGGAGTCTTGGCTGGTAACTCTAGATCTCAAGGAGGCATACCTGCACGTCCCCATACGACCAAATTGCAGAAGATACTTCAGATTTCTTGCAGGATCAGAGCATTATCAATTCTCAGCATTGCCCTTTGGCTTATCTACTGCGCCCAGAGTATTCACGAAATGCCTGGCATCAGTAATTGCTCATTGCAGGCTTCAGGGAATTCAAATTTACCCTTACCTGGACGACTGCCTGTTACAAGCAGACAACAAAAACAAATTAACAAAAGACTTGGAAAGGGTCATTCATCTACTGCAAGCCCTGGGATACACAGTCAATATAAAAAAGTCAAGGCTGATACCATCCCAAAGGATAACCTTTTTGGGTGCAGAGCTGGACACATCAAAGCAGATGGCATTCCTAACAGTAGAAAAACAGGAGCAACTCCCTCTCTACTTCATGGCATTAACAAAGCAGAACCAGCTAACAGCAAGAAAAGTCCTGCAAGCCCTGGGTTACATGGCATCCTGCATAATATTGATTCCGCATGCCAGACTACACATGAGAAAACTACAGTGATACCTGAGGAATTTATGGTCTCAGCACAAGCACAGCCTAGAAACCCAAATTCCAATCATTCCATGCCTGAAACAAGAATTCCAATGGTGGGCTCAGGCCTGTCAATCAAACAAAGGGCTGCCCTTCCACAGCACTCAACCAAGCCAGACCATCACAACGGACGCCTCAGTCCTCGGTTGGGGGGCGCACATGCTGGACAAGTGCATACAAGGCTTATGGACTCAAGACCAGCTGCACCTACACATAAATCAAAAGGAAATGCTGGCAGTAAAACTGGCAATCCAGACATTCAGACCATTCCTTCAACAGGGTCAACTGTTGATAAGGACGGACAACACCACAGTTATGTGGTACATCAACAAGCAGGGAGGCACACATTCATACCCTCTATGCCGGATGGCAATGGACCTATGGAACGTGGCCCTGAGCTTCAACATTCAGTTACAAGCAATTTTTGTGCCAGGAAAAGAGAATATTCTAGCAGACATCCTAAGCAGAACTACCATGGATGCCCACGAATGGATGCTACATCCGGACATCTTCAAAACCATTACAGCAAAATGGGGACTACCAGAAATAGACTTATTTGCATCCCCACACAATCACCAATTGAAAAAATTCTGCACGAGGACGTACCACCCACTTGCTTGGAAAGTGGACTCCCTATCTTTCAGTTGGAAAAACCTGACAGCATATGCATTCCCACCTCTTCCTTTGATGCACAAGGTGCTACTGAAGATCAAAGAAGACCGTCCAAGGATCATCCTGATAGCTCCAGACTGGCCAAGGCAACATTGGTACCCATTACTGAGGAGTATGTCTCGGGAACAAATATGGCCTCTGCCCCTAGTTCCCTTGCTGCTAACACAGAACAACTTCAAAACCCTGCATCCAAACCTGAAAACACTGCAGCTGACTGCCTGAAACATTGCTTAAGAACAAATAACCCAGAATTATCTCAAAGGGTTAAAGACATTATCTTGGAGGCTCGCAGACCCTCAACAAGAAAGAATTATTCAGCAAAATGGAAAAGATATCTCAGTTGGAGTACTGCAAAAGGAGAAAATGTGTCACTGGTAAACATAGCTAACATCCTGGAATACTTGACAGACCTCTTCCACAATGGCCTGTCCTATTCTTCCATTAAGATTCATGCATCAGCTATTTCAGCAGAATACAACTTGGATCCTCCAGTCTTCTCACATCCTCTGCTCAGGCAGTTTCTGAGAGGAATTAAAAATGTAAAACCACCAAGAAAGCCACCATTGCCAGCATGGGACTTGAACTTTGTGCTAGAAAAGTTGACACTACCTCCTTTCGAGCCAGCAGCAACAGCAGAATTACAGTACTTATCATGGAAAACTGCTTTCCTGCTTGCAATCACTTCAGCACGAAGGGTTTCTGAACTACAGGCATTAATGGCAGTACAGCCCTTCCTGATTTTCCATCAAGATAGAGTGTCCATGAGAACTAATCCTACTTTTATGCCAAAGGTGGTCTCCAGGGTATCTTTGAACCAAGCTATCCACCTGCCTACATTCTTCCCCAACCCACAGAACAGGGGAGAAAGACTGTTGCATACCTTGGATGTACACAGACAATTACCCTACTACCTAGACAGGACCAAGAATAATAGAAAAACTGACCAGCTACTGGTAGCATATGCAACAGGAATGGAAGGAAAAGCAATTTCGAAACAGACAATCTCTAAGTGGATAGGAAATTGCATTAGATTTTGTTACTCTTACCATGGAAAGAAAACTCCAGAAGACATCAGACCTCACTCTACAAGGGCTACAGCCACTACCACAGCCTTTTTAAGAGGAGTGGCTACCAAGGACATTTTAGAGGCTGCTACTTGGAGCTCCGTGCATACATTTGCCAAGCATTATAATTTACCCTTATACTCCAGATCCCGAGCAGGCTTTGCCACTGCTGTTTTGCAAGGGATCTTAACTACACCATAATCTTATTACTCCTCCTCCCCCAGTTTGGCTATGGTATTCTACCCATTTGTAAGGACTGCAGATGCATCCTTGAAGGACATAGTACAGTTTTGTACCTACCATAAATGTAGATGTCCGATAGGCATGCATCTGCAGTCAGGATTACCCTTCCTCCTTCCCTCTGAGGTACTCCTAGGTATTTACCCTCTTTAGCTAGCTGGGGGAATCTATTATGGTGTATTTGTTTGTATATATGTATATACATGTTTATTTTTATTTTGCTCTCTCTTATTTGGAAACTTTTGCAATTATCCAAATTTGCCTTCCTAGAGGGCACCTGGCATCTGGGGCAAGAAACACTGAGGAAGATGGCGTCGGCTGATACCTTTATACCCGAATAACTGCAGCTATGACGTCGGGTGAAGTGCGACATCAGCCGAGGCCAGACCCAGACTTTGGAACTGGACGATCAAGGGCTGCCTGACGACAGGACAACCCATTTGTAAGGACTGCAGATGCATGCCTATCGGACATCTACATTTATGGTAGGTACAAAACTGTACTTTCTCTCCCCCCTGTTCCTGTCAAGCCAGACAGATATTATAGGGTCCCTGACACTCACAAACATCTCTTTAAGGCCCACTCTCTGGATCTAGAAACTATTTCACAGGGCCCCAAGGGAGTGGCTACTTCCACTGCCAAGAATCCACTGCCAGTGGATAGGGAAGCTAGGTCCCTGGAGAGATGGGGTAAAAAAGTTTATACCTCTACCACCCTAGCCATGAGGTCACTTAACTGCCTTTTTCATATGTTTCAGTACCAGGATTTTTTACTGGATGATTTACAGAAAAAGCTAGCCTCTCCTGAGCCTATTGATAGAAAAGCATTGCAGGATCATATACATAACACTCAGCAGGTTAACAATCATTTTCTTCAGTGTGGTTATGATGCATTGGAAGCTTCATGTAGGGCGGCCATGACTGGGGCTGTGATACGTAGACATGCTTGGTTAAAAGATCAGCCATTGCCAGACCATGTTAAAGTAAAGTTACTTGATGCACCTCTGGAAAAACAGAAGCTTTTTGGTGCTAATGCACAAGATGTGTTGAAATCCATTGAGGAAAAAGCTAAGTCAGTACAGACAGTCAAGGATTTCCTTCAGGTTCAACCACCCAGGTTCAGCAGAAACTGGCCTTCAAAGAATTGGTTCTTCCCAGACTCTGACAAGTTTCAAAGGGGAAAAAACAGGCGTGCCCGAGGTAGAGGGCAATACCGAGGATCTTACCGGGGACGCCAATGGCAACCTCCAAATCAAAGAAGTGGCGCAGGCAGCCCAGCTGCACCACAAGGACAATCACAATGACTTGACTTTCATACCGCCTACAAAGGCTCAAAGAGAAGCACCTTTGGGCAGAAAATTATCCTTATTCTCAAAAAACTGGCATATCTTAACCAAGGACAACTGAATTCTGGATTTAATAGACAAGGGTTACAGATTCCACTTCCATACTTTACCAATAAGACAAGGCATGCCAAACCTGCCACATCATTAAAGGGCAGAGGCAATCACTCAAGTTTCAAAGCTGTTAAGTATAAAAGCAATAGAAAGGGTTCCTCCTCAGGAACAAGGCCAGGGATTTTATTCAAGACTGTTCCTTGTTCCAAGAAAAGAAAACAAATGGAGGCCTATACTGGACTTGTCTACTCTAAATATTTTTCTCATTGTGCCAAAGTTCAAAATGCTGACGTTGCAGCAACTCCTTCCCATGCTGGGCAAGGGGTCTTGGCTGGTCACTCTGGACCTCAAGGAGGCATACCTGCATGTCCCAATCAGACAAAGCTGCAGAAGATACCTCAGATTTCTTGCAGGGACAGAGCATTATCAATTCTCAGCATTGCTGTTTGGCTTATCTACTGCGCCCAGAGTGTTCATGAAATGCCTGGCATCAGTAGTGGCACACTGCAGACTCCAGGGGATTCAAATATACCCCTACCTGGACGACTGCCTCATTCAAGCAGACAACAAACAAACCTTAATAGCAAACTTGGACTATGTCATTCAACTACTGCAGGCCTTGGGATACACAGTCAACATTCAAAAGTCAAGACTACTGCCATCCCAACAGATTATCTTCCTAGGAGCCAAACTGGACACAGAAACTCAAATGGCCTACCTCACAGAGGAGAAACAACACCAGTTACCAGAGTACTTCAAAGGCCTAGCAAAGCTCTCCCAGCTGACTGCAAGGAAAATCCTGCAGGCCCTGGGGTTCATGGCATCTTGCATTCTTCTGATACCTTTGGCAAGACTTCATATGAGAAAGCTGCAATGGTACTTAAAAAGCTTATGGTCCCAAGACAGCCAAAGCCTAGAGGACGTAATCCCACTCATTCCATGTCTGCAAAAAGAATTTTTGTGGTGGGCTCAAGCAAGTCAGTTAAACAAAGGCATGTCCTTCAACAAACCTCAAGCAGGTCAAATGATTACAACAGATGCCTCAGATCATGGATGGGGGGCGCACATGGAGGGCAGATGCATTCAAGGTCTATGGACACCAAGGGAAAGACATCTGCACATAAACCAAAAAGAGATGTTGGCAGTGATACATGCAATCGAGTCTTTCGAAAAATCACTACAACAAGGACATTTGCTAATAAGGACAGACAACACCACTGTCATGTGGTATATAAACAAGCAGGGAGGCACTCATCCTTATCCTCTCTGCAGACTAACAATGATCCTCTGGGAAAAATCCCTGAGTCTGAAGATACATTTGCAATCCCAGTTTGTGCCAGGCAAGGACAATGTACTGGCGGACAAGCTGAGCAGAAATGTCTTGGATCCACACGAATGGATGCTACATCCTCACATTTTCTCACAAATAACAAAGACATGGGGAAGACCGGACGTAGATCTCTTTGCTTCTTACATGAATCGTCACCTGGAAAAGTTCTGCACAAGGACCCACCATCCTCTAGCCTGGAAAACAGATGCTCTCTCCTTCAGCTGGAATTCCCTAAAAATTTATGCATTCCCTCCTCTACCTCTGCTGACCAAGGTGATACTGAAGATCAAAGCAGAACAACCAACAGGCATTCTGATAGCTCCAGACTGGCCAAGGCAACACTGGTACCCATTGCTGTTGGGCATAACTTGGACCAAACCGTGGCCTCTGCCCTATGGCCCCTGCTTCTAACACAACACAATTACAGGACTGTCCATCAAAACCTGAAAACATTGCATCTGACAGCCTGGAGGTTACCATGACTCCTTCCGCTAACTCTCTTTCCAAAAAAGTTCAAGAGATCTTACTGGAAGCATGCAGATCTTCCACCAGAAAAACCTATTCAGCCAAGTGGAAGAGATTCAGCATCTGGAATGCCAACAGGGGTCATGATACAACATTACTGAGTATACCTCAGATATTGGAATACTTGGCAGAAATGTTTCATACTGGACTCTCATATTCTTCTATAAAGATTCACGCCTCAGCAATTTCAGCAAAATACAATTGTGATCCACCAGTGTTTTCACATCCTTTGCTAAGACAGTTCCTAAGAGGGATAAAGAATATCAAACCTCCCAGAAAACAGCCAGTACCTGCATGGGACCTCAATTTCGTTTTGGAAAAATTAACTCTTCCTCCTTTTGAGCCAGCAGCAACTTCAGAAATGCAATTTCTATCATGGAAAACATTTTTTCTATTGGCAGTCACATCTGCAAGAAGAGTCTCGGAGATACAGGCACTCATGGCAGTACCTCCCTTCCTCATTTTTCATCAGGACAGAGTTTCTCTAAGAACCAATCCTACATTCATGCCAAAAGTAATTTCCAGGGTATCTCTAAATCAAGCTATTCACCTGCCTACTTTCTTCCCCAATCTGCAAAACAGGGGGGAAAAACTGCTGCATACTTTGGACATACACAGGCAACTGCGTTACTATTTGGACAGAACTAAGGCCACCAGAAAGTCTGACCAACTGTTTGTAGCCTATGCTGCTGGAGTACAAGGAAAAGCAATCTCCAATCAAACAATTTCAAAATGGATTGGACACTGCATCAGATTCTGCTATTCTTTCCATGGAAAAGGTGTGCCAGCCAATATTAGGCCACATTCCACCAGAGCTATAGCCACATCCACAGCTTTCCTAAGAGGAGTGGCTACAAAGGACATTCTAGAGGCTGCTACATGGAGCTCCGTGCATACATTTACCAAGCACTACAACCTGCCCTTATACTCCAGATCCCGAGCAGGCTTTGCTTCGGCAGTCCTGCAGGGCATTTTAGCTACACCGTCCCTTTCTTAGTTCCATCCACCCCCAGCTTGGCTATGGTATTCAACCCATATGTTATGACTGCAGTTGCATTCTTGAAGGACATAGTACAGTTTTGTACCTACCATAAATGTAGATGTCCGATAGATATGCAACTGCAGTCGGATTTTCCCACCATCCTACCCCTCTGCAACCTTCTTTATGGGTCCACTACCCCTTCCTATTAGCTGGGGGTACCTCCTATGGTGTATCTGTTTATTACTGTTGGGCATGTCTGGAATTGTTTATCCATTCACCAAATTTAGCCTTCCTAGGAGGGCACCTGGCATCTGGGGCAAGAAACACTGAAGAAGATGGTGTCGGCCAATGCCTTTATACTCCAGCCGCTCTGACGTCGGAGAGGAGGCGACACCAGCCGACGCCGGACCCAGACTTTGGAATCCGGCCGACCGAGGGCTGCCTGAGGAAGGACAACCCATATGTTATGACTGCAGTTGCATATCTATCGGACATCTACATTTATGGTAGGTACAAAACTGTACTTTCTATGGATGGGAGACAGAAAATTTACTCCAGGACTGCCCTCTTGTACTACTAATGGACAGAGGCAGCTCCTAAATGATTTATCCTATGCATGGGCCCCTTCATATTACCTATAAGACCCAATAATTCTCACTAGAGGTAATATATATTTATAAACCATAGGATGGGTAAGTGTAATCTACACCAAATGGGACAGATTAATTCAAGCAACAAAAGGGAAATTGGCTAGGCTTAAATTGGCCCACTAGCCTAGTACTTAACTATGAACAGCTTGCAGAATCCAGTTGGCCCCATGTTACATCTGAACATAAAGTGCTATCTGGATGATATACTGATGACAAATCATGATGATGAAGACAGTGTGAACAACTCAAAACAATTCCAAGAAGGAAAAAGAGCACAGACTCTAAAGTTAAGACAATGTGATTTCTCTAAATAGAAGGTATCTTACTATGCACATATTACTGACAACAATCAAATGAAAAAAAAAAACAAAAGATAAAGTGCAGGCTGTGACAAGGACATGTTCAAGTTCACATCTGCAGTCCTATCTTGGAAAGCTGAATTAGTCATACATTACTATTTTTTCAGTGGTATTAAAACCAATAAATACCTTGATGCAGAATGAGTCAGCATGGAATTGGATGGTTTGTGCAAATGGACCTTCAATGTGACAAAGGACATTATCACAACAGATGAGATAATGACACATTTTGATTTAACTATGTATTGTTTGCTGGTGACACTATGCATTACGGAATTGCCACTGTGTTATCACATAGGTTACTAGATGGTACAGAATGCCCAATCACCTTAGTTTCATGCTGTTTAACAAAATCTAAAATGCTATCTGAAAAGCTCTTATCCTGGTATGGAGAGTATGTAAAGCTGACCAGTATCTGTACATAACATGGCTTACACTGGTGCTGGTCTCAAGCCAATGGTTTTGATTTTCAGTCCCAGAAACTTTCCAAATGATTGCAGCCACAGTCTAGCAGTGGCCCTTTTTTCTAGTAGTGCATTCATATGACATTGGGTATAAAGGAACTGAGCAACACTGCATTGATGGACTGCTGAAACAACTGTATGGAAAGCCACATAATTCCAGTATTAATATCTATTAGATGTGCAATATTCAGCCAAGATAGAATAACTACTTATCACAAATACAAACATTCAGAGAGAGACAGAGACTCGGAATGATCATGCGCTGCCCACAGTACAAGAGCTGGATAAGGAGCAATAATGAGCCATATCCAGGTTTTGCAGTATTAAATATGTCACAATAAAACAAAAAAAGGTGCCAAACTGGATAAGGTTAAAAACAAAAGCTTGGAACATTGAACAGTACTCTTATTAGAAAATAACAAATCTCAGAGTAAGCACTTTCTTGTATGCTGGTTAACAGACATCTTCAGACCACGGGTTATAATTTACCCTTGCTTTGTTAAATCACTAAAGTAGTTATGAAACAGACTTCCAAGATGGCTGCACAATGAGTAACAGCTTAATTCTAGCTCTCTCACAGTGTGAAAGCAAACTCAGCAAAGAAAGCCAGTGGACTAATATTTCTGGAAAATTTTCAGTAAATGGCTAGTAAGTACACTGTCTGGATGTCAGGACAAAAGAAATACAGAGGACATGAAAGGAAATCAGCAACAAAAGGCAAGGAAACAACACTGACTGGAAAGAGTACTGCAGCTGTTCAGCAAAAAGCAGTGCAAGCTCCAGACATGACTTCCAGCATCCTAGAGGAAAAGTATAAAGCAACTGCATAAAGACCCAATTAAAATACATGAAACACTGATGGAGTATATCAACTCAAATAACAAAAGGCTGGAAATGGAAGGAGCTTTAAACAGATATTCAGATGAGGTGATAAAACTGCAAAAATCAGAGGCTGAAATGAATAAATGGCTGGCTGAATATGAGACTGCTCAAGAAGAGTTGTTTCACAAAAACAGTAGAATTAGAGGACAGAGCAAGTAGGGTAAAGCTGAAATTTTCTGCTGTACCAGAGAAGCTGGAAGGAACAGACTGTATTAATTTTATGAAAGCACAAATAAGCAACTAGACTGGTATTCCACAGCAGGAGTTCTTAATTGAAGGGACACATCATGTGTATGCTCCAAACCTGGCTACGAAAAAGCAATCTAGACCTTTAAAACTAAAGATGCAGTCTTACCAGCAGAATGAGTTGATTCTGACAAAAAAGTGGGAGACAACAGAGTGTTTGTGAAGAATGATTACTCACTGTACACCAGGCAGAAGAGGAGTGCATTTATTTCACTATTCAGGGAATGTTGAGAAGCAGGCATGAGATTCAAGCTGCTTAACCCAGCTATCTTCAAAATATTCTTTCCTGGAGGGACAAAATCTTTTTTGATGCAGTACATGCTAAGGAGAAAATACAAAAGTTAGTCCAACAAAAAGTAAACTGTGAAACAGAAGGAGATTCTGCTTCTTGTTCTTCTGGTAATAAAGACCACATAAAGACTGTGCCAGTAAAAACTGTTTCCAATGTTTCAACAGAAAATGCTTGAAAGAAGGAAAAAGTACAAGAGTTGACTAGAAGAATTAAGAGTACACTGGAAATGAAGCAGAGACAGGATTTGGGAGATGGGGAGGAACAGGAATAAAACCAGTAATGTTGAAACTGACAAATGTGGGATTACAAACCAATAATTATATTTGTGAAGCATGACAAAACAAAACAAATCTGGAAATATTGGACTCTTTTGAATTTGTTAAACTTGTAGGGGGCTCTAAAGCATATGCCCTGCTTCATGTCACTATTGTTTGGAAAAATACTTAACAGAGGGGAAGAAAAGTGAGAAAGTTAACTGTAAGTAAAATGAAGCAGTAAAAACTGTTTCCAATGTTTCAACAGAAAATGCTTGAAAGAAGGAAAAAGTACAAGAGTTGACTAGAAGAATTAAGAGTACACTGGAAATGAAGCAGAGACAGGATTTGGGAGATGGGGAGGAACAGGAATAAAACCAGTAATGTTGAAACTGACAAATGTGGGATTACAAACCAATAATTATATTTGTGAAGCATGACAAAACAAAACAAATCTGGAAATATTGGACTCTTTTGAATTTGTTAAACTTGTAGGGGGCTCTAAAGCATATGCCCTGCTTCATGTCACTATTGTTTGGAAAAATACTTAACAGAGGGGAAGAAAAGTGAGAAAGTTAACTGTAAGTAAAATGATTTTTTTTTTAAGAAGTAATATTTTAACAGTGCATGGTTTTCTTTGCATGCTATAACGTAAAGTTTTATCAGTTATTTTTAAGTGTAATGGGGATACTAATATAAACAGGTGTTCCTGGTTTTTTTTCCTCCCTTCTTGTCTCTTTCTACTTATTCAGTTTAAAGACATGTAGACACTACAATATAAAAACATTAGAAAAATCTGGTAAAAAGAACATGACAAAAGAAAAACTGATGTACTTTTTATCTTTCTTGCATAGGGGAATTTCTGGATCAAAATCCTTAGCTTGATCTAGTAACAAGTTTTAAGAGAAAGCATGTAAATAATAAAGAACATTGAATGTTATAAAGCTTTTTTTTCTAGCAAATAAATGTATGCTAAGTAGCAAATCCGCATCTGGTCCTTGTGTCTCCATTGAGACAATCTGATAAAGAGAAATGGCTAAGAGATAATGTTTTCTGAAAGCATTCAAGTATTTTAACATCTGGGAGAGCTATAAAGATAAAATAAAATCAGGCAGCACTTAGTAGAAGCACAGGCTGTACCATCCGTCAGTTTCTTTTAGGTTAAACCAAGTCTGTGAGTGTGGCTATTGGTTTGGAGCACATGTTCTTATTAGGAGGGTAAAACTTCAATATTTGAAAATTTACATATCTTTGTGTGTTAGTATTAATTAGAAGTTATGTACCTACCATAACGTTCCATGTTAGTTGTCTTCTCTCGCCTTCTTTCTTGCTGGATGGGTTCGGAGCCGATCCTCGGCTCCGACTCGGCACTTGCTAAGCTCAAGAGTCACTTTTACCAGCTCGAGGCAGCCCCATATCCCATGATGCAAGGCGTTAAATACCCAGATCTCGTTTGGTACCTAGAGGGACAACTGCCTAGCATAAAAAAAAAAAAAAAAAAAAACTTTCCACTAAGGAAAGAAGAGCAACTAGCCTAAAGGGCTGTAAGGGGAAACCAGATAACTAAAACTAGAACTAACTGGTGCCCAAAAATCTTCCAGAGACAAGGGAGATCAAGGTCTGTACAGGCAAGGGGGACAGGAGGGAGGGTCGCAAGAAAGAAGGCGAGGGAAGACAACTAACATGGAACGTTATGGTAGGTACATAACTTCTAAATGTTAAGTTGTCAATCTCGCCTTCATTCTTGCTGGATGGGACCGTGTCCCTAGCACCTCTATCCTGGGTGGCTCAATGGAACAGACTCTTGAGAACCGTGGAACCAAACCTGGCCCTACTCCTAGAGGCCAAATCCAATTTGTAATGAGAAACAAAGGTATGAGGAGTGGCCCAAGTGGCTGTTGCACAAATAGTATCTAAGGGTAGCCTAGCCTGAAAAGCTGTAGAAGTGGCTAGGCCTCTAGTGGAATGTGCCATTGGTTTCAAGCACAGTTGTTTGCCCCTAAGTTGGTAAATGTCAGAAATGGTGGAAGATAGCCATCTAGATAAGGTCACTTTGGAAACAGGGTGGCCTTTCTTATTTTCAGCATAAGAAAGAAAAAGCTGATCAGACTTCCTGAATTGCTTTGTTCTGTCCAAATAATATCTGAGTTGTCTGTGAACATCTAGATAATGCAATTTTTGTTCTGATCTGTTGGAATAATTAGGAAAAAATACAGGGAGATCAATGGATTGGTTTAAATTTGTTTTTGAAGCAACCTTGGGCAAAAAGGATGGATTAGTTCTCAAGGATACTCTGTCCTTGTGGAAGACCAAATATGGGGGACGAACAGAGAGGGCATGAAGTTCTGACACTCTCCTAGCCGAAGTAATAGCGACAAGGAAGAGTGTCTTCCACGAAAGAAACTTTAATGAACATGAAGCAGCTGGCTCAAAAGGAGGAAGAATTAAGGATGTCAGCACTAGATTTAAGTCCCATTGTGGAGGAGGAATCCTGACAGGAGGTCTCAGGAGAAAAATTCCTTTCAAAAAAGCTTTACAAAGCTTGTGGGACATAATGTTGTGATCTGCAAATCCAACATGAAAGTTCGAGATTGCAGCCAACTGAACTTTGACCGTGGAAGATGAAGAACCCGAGTGAAAGATTTCCGCTAGAAAATCCAAAACTGCATGAACAGGGGCAGTAAAGGGATCTATGTTCCTCGATTTCGCCCAAAGGGAGAAACGTTTCCACTTGCTAGTGTAAATTCTTCTAGTAGAGGATTTAAGGGAAGCAACTATGATATCTCTAACGGGGTTAGAGATCATAGGAAGCCTGGCTAAGGAAGGAAGTGGAGCAACCAAGCTGTGAGGTTGAGAGATGGGATGGACCGATGCAGCTGACCCGATTGGTGTATCAGAAGATCTGGCACTGGGTCCAGATGCCACGGCTGCACCAAAAGATGACAATGAGGGAACGGAAACCAAATTTGTCAAGGCCAATACGGGGCAATGAGAATCATTTTGGCTCTCAAAACGGTAGCTTTCTGGAGTACTTGAGGTATCAATGGAAAAGGCGGAAAGGCATAAAGAAGTCCCTGAGGCCAATCTTGGGTAAGAGCGTCTCTGGGGGGATGGCCTGGAAGTGGGAAGAAAGAGAAGAAGACTGGGCATTTGCTGTTTTGGGGTGTAGCAAAAAGATCGCAACATGGGCGGCCCCACTTCTGAAAAATCTCCTCCACTATAGATTGCTTGAGAGACCACTCATGAGGCATGAGTATAGCTCTGCTCAATCTGTCCGCTAAAATGTTGGTTTTCCCAGGGATATGCGTTGCTACCAGAAACCGATGAGAGGAGATCGCCCATTGCCAAAGTCTGAGAGCCTCTCGACACAAGGGATAGGACTTGGTTCCGCCCTGCTTGTTGATGTACCATACTACCGACATATTGTCCATGTGAACTGCAATCGTTCCTAAGGGAAGAAAGTCGTTGAGGGCTTGCAACGTTAAAAGCACTGCTCTCATCTCTAGGACGTTTATGTGCAGGTGGTATTCGAACGGTTGCCACGTCCCATGAACCATCCTGCCCTGATAATGACCCCCCCACCCGATCAGGGAGGCGTCCGTAGTGACTGTGGCTACCGGGGCTGGGAAAACAAAGGGTCTGCCCTGATGGACTTGGGGAGAAGAAATCCACCAGGATAGATGGTTTTTGCAAGTTTGTGTCACCAGAATCTGGTGACGCATGGGAAGTTGTTGGTAGGACCATTGTGTGAACAACATCCATTGAAGGAGACGCATGTAAAAACGGGCCAAAGGAAGAAGAGTAATGGCAGCTGCCATGAGGCCCAATACTTTTAGGACCAGCCTGGCTTGCACCTTTTTGCTGGCAAGGATGATCCGCACATGGTTTTGGATATCTAGGATTCTCTGGCTTGTGAGGTTTGCTGACATCCGAACAGTGTCTAATTTTGCGCCTATAAAGGTAATAGATTGGCAGGGCAATAAGGAGGATTTTTCGTAGTTGACCAAAATTCCTAAATGAGTGCAGAGATTTAGGGTGTAATCTCTGGCTTGTAGAAGTTGATGCCTGGTGGTGGCTGAGAGGAGCCAGTCGTCGAGATACGGAAACACCTGGAATCCTTGACGTCTCAGGTGAGCCGTGACCACTGCCATGCATTTGGTGAACACCCTGGGGGCTGTAGTGAGACCAAAGGGCAGGGCTCTGAATTGAAAATGACTGGACCCCAGCCGAAAGCGGAGAAACCTTCTGGAGCGTCTGTGGATTTTTATGTGATAGCATGCATCCTGAAGGTCTATTGAGCACATCCAGTTGTCTTTGCCTAAGAAGGGCAAAATCGATTGAAGTGTGACCATTCGAAATCTTGTCTTCTTCACAGACTTGTTGAGTCTGCTGAGGTCCAATATTGGTCTCCAATCTCCTGTCTTTTTGGGAACCAAAAAGAACCTTGAGTAGATTCCGGGCTCTGAATGGTCTGTTGGAACTGGCTGAATGTCCCTTTTTCGTAGAAGCTTTGATACTTCTAATTTTGCGATTTCCCTTAGACCGGGTGGAACATCTGGAAGGGAATTTTTGTCAGGGAAGGGACTTTCCTCGAAAGGAATCTTGTAACCCTCGGATATGATCGACTGTACCCATTTTTCTTGCGAAAGGGAAAGCCAGGCTTCTGGGTACAGCGATAATCTTCCCCGACTGCCTCCAAGGATGGACAGTCGGGCAACACCTCAGGGATGCTGGAAGGGCTTGTCAGAGAGAGGCTCTCTGCTGCCCTGGTTCTGCGGACCCCCTCTGCCCCTAGGGTGGCGTCTATTATTATTATCCCCTCTGCCTCTAGGGGTAAACTGACCACGTGTGTCCGGCGTGACTCCCTGGGATTTTCGGAACCACATCTTTCCCCCCTTCTGTCCTTTAGGGTAAGGCCTAGAAGGGGTGGAAAAACGGACTCCTACGGCAGAAAGAGTCTTGCCGTCTTGCTCACACCTGGTCAAAGTATCCTTCACCTGAGGACCAAACAATGTTGACCCATCAAAGGGAGAGTTTGTGAAGGACACCTTAAAAGGATCTGCAAAATTACAGAGCCGCATCCAGGACTGATGTCTAAGAGCCACTCCTGTCCCTGCAGCTCTACTCGCTCCATCTGCTGCATAAGAAATCAGCCGCATGGAGGAGTTGGTAATGGAGTTAAGGATTCCTAGCTGAGAAGCAATCTTATCCTGAGCCCCTACAGCTGAAGGATCCTGTACTACTTCACCTAATTCTTTAAGGATGTCCCTTTGAAGTCTGGTGAAGTGACATAAATAATTCAGCGAACGCATGGCAAAGGTCGCTGAGGAAAACATCCGCTTACCATACCTGTCCATGGTCCTAGAATCCTTGTTAGGAGGATGGACTGGTACGGAAGGATCTGTAAGTTCCTTCTTGGTGGCGGCCACCACCACCATGGCATCAACGGGGACACCTTTTGTAAGAAATTGTTTCTCGGAAGGGGCTGTAATAAATTTAGAAGGCCTCCTGGGGACTGGTTCCACGGAATCAGGAGATGCCCACGCCTTCCGAGCTATCACCTCCATGAGGGGGTCGAAAGGCGGAGACACCCAGGAGGTGAAGGGTCGAGATCCAAACGCCTCTAGGTATACAGACTCATCCTCGGAGGGATTAATGGAGGGCCAGTTTCCCCTCTGTTTTAGGAGTTCTAGGATGTCTGAAAAAGAGACATCCTCAGAGGGGGATCTTGGGGACCCCTCCGACTCATCTAAGTTGGTATCTGAGGTTGTAGACTCAGGGGAGTCTAGGTGCTTCCTCTTACAGGTCCTCTTATGTGGAGGATCTCCTGACGGATCAGGAGAATCCTCGGAAGAGGGGGTTCTTCCCAGTGGGGAAACCTGAGGTGGTGGATCTCTCAGTCTGGGAGCAAGAGAGTGGGAAGAGACATCTACAGGCACCATAGCGGGAGGAGCTAAGGGAATAGACTGCTGACTGAGCCCAGGGGCCAGCACACTCCTCATCACCTTGAAAGCTCCCCTCCCAGGGAGATCCGAGAGACCCCGCTCCGAAGAAACAGGGGCTCCCGGGCCCACCGGAAGGGAAGGCTCCGAGGCAGATGTCGGAGCTGAGCTCACCAAGGCCGAAGCCCCAAGGGGAAGAGCAGGGTCAGACAAGGGTCCGATGCCACTCACCCCCTCGGAGCAGACCAGGGAAGCCCGACCACCGGATCCCTCCAAGGAAGGTCTCGAGGAGGAGATGAGAGTAGAAGCTGAAGGAACAGAAAGGGGTGGTATCTTCCCCGCAGCCATAGCAGTGACTATTCCAATAGATTCCAGCTCCGAGCTCTGGAGGAGAGTCGAAGGAGGAACTTGAAGAGGGTGTGGACTAGTAGTCGTCTGTTGAGACAGACTATGAAGCATTTGGGTTAGTGCCTGTGATTTTAACAATCTGCTTACCACTCTCTCCAAATCATGGTCTGAGAGCCTGGAAGACCTAGATGATCGGCTCCGATGGCTCCGCTCCGAAAGAAGAGGAGAGGTCGGAGCCGACAGTATCGGCTCCAAAGAGGGAGACCTGGACCGCTTCCTCGAAGGAACCATCGGAGTCGAAGAACCCTCGGTTCCAGACTGAGCCGACAACTTATCGGCTCCAAGCCTGGTCAAAGATGTATCGGCTCTGGCCGGAGCCGATACAGGCAAGGAAATAATGGTATCAGAGCCGGTCGGCGCCGATACCGAAGCCTTCGACACATGGTGGTCGGAGCCGGTCGGAGCCGACACCAATGTGGCAGTTAAAGTATCGGCACCGATAGCCATCGGTGCTGCAGATTTAGTCAAAATAAGATCGGCTCCAGCCGGAGCCGATCTCGACTCCAAAGGAGTCGGAGCCAGGGCCGAAGGCTTAGGAGCAGAGGCCTGGGCCTTGGAGGTCTTAGAGGGCTTACCCGAAGCAGACTTGGCCGGGGAGCCCTCCAGTTTAAGAAGTCCTCTTAAAATTAATTTGTTTCTCCTTTCCTGCAGGACTCTCTGGCTGAAAGAGTGACAAATAGCACAGGAGTCCTGCAGGTGGAGAGGTCCCAGGCAATAGATACAAGAAGTGTGACCGTCTGTCAGAGACATCTTCTGACAGCACGAGTCACACTTCTTGAAGCCTGAGACCCTCTGTTCTTTGGACATAGTGAGCACACACACAAAACACACTACTCACACAGTCCCAGATTCAGATATTTTAACTTAAAATGGGGAAAAAATAAACTCACACACACGCCCTGACAGGAAGGGATGGGAGAGGATTGAAGGCCCGACTAAATAAAACTACAAGGGAAACAGTAAACTAGGAGCTAGAGACCCTAAAACAATCTAAAAGTGACAAATACACTAATATCTGAGAGAAAAAGGAGGAATGGGGTGACTAAAATTTGAATAACAAATTACTTACCAAGAGCTGGTAAAAGGAGTACCTCATCAGCGAAGTGGCAAACGAGATCTGGGTATTTACCGCCTTGCATCATGGGATATGGGGCTGCCTCGAGCTGGTAAAAGTGACTCTTGAGCTTAGCAAGTGCCGAGTCGGAGCCGAGGATCGGCTCCGAACCCATCCAGCAAGAATGAAGGCGAGATCGACAACTTAACATGTTATGTTTTAGAGGGATTCACTATACAATCTCAAAATCCTGAAATGTTGAATTTCAGTATTTCGAGACTGAATAGTCGAAAACCCATATACACGAAAACCCAAAATCACAAATACCACAACTGTGACCATTCACACACACACACACACACACACACACACACACACACACACACACACGCACACACACACACACACACACACACACACACACACACACACACACACACACACACACACACACACACACACACACAAACCAGGACATAATCACACACACATACACCTACGTAACTAAACAAACATAACAACACACCTAACCTACCTATAAGCAGGGGGGCAAGTCCTCCTGCACACCCCACACCCCCCCTATTTATATATTCTAACTCCGAGGTCGCACTAAACACACAAACACACAAAAAACACCACCACACACACTCACACACACACTAAAATCCCCACCCAATATCCCCAAACACACAACACTTACCTGAAACCCCATATAAATCCACAAACCACACCACTTGTCATGAACGTGACACCACGATAGCGGCAGGTTTGACATTTGTGGATTCGGCATACTGTAGTTTCGAGTAACTGTACTTTCCACTATTCGGTCTCAACATACTGCATTTCAACATTTCAGTACGTCGAGATTGTTTAGTGTATCTGTTTTAGAGGGTATTGGGGCATGTTTTGTAAGATGTGACATAGACTCAAATCTATGTGACAAGAAACAACTGTATAAAAGATCAACTTGACAAACAGTGTATGCATGTAACACAAAGGCTGAAACTAGACACTTAACAAAAAAGCTGTTACACATAAAAGGTGGGAACAATAATTTTTTAACACAATGATGCTTCTGTAATGTCTTTAAATGTCAGTGGTCTCATAGATAAATACAAAAAAGAAAGAGTAGTGAACTATATTAAAAAATGTAGAGTGCAAATAGCATCTTTTATACCCCTGGCGCACTGACATCAGGGAAGAGGCGACAGCAGCCGACGCCGGACCAGGACTTTGGAATTCAGGCCGACTGCGGGTAGACTGCCAGCAGGATAACCCAAGAGTAATGACTGCAACAGTGAATACACTCGAACATCTACATTTATGGTAGGTACACAACTGTACTTTACAGGAGACACACTTAGAAATAATTGAACATGTGAATTTGATAAAGAAAGGTTTTCAGTATGGTTATTCAGTAGAATACTGGGGCAAAGGAAATAGGGAGTACTTGTATTAATTTCAGGAGGAGCTCCAGTAGTGATAGAACAAGATAAAAAATATAATAATGGTAGATTTGTAGTACTAAGGGGCTACTGGCAAGGGAAGAGGATTACACTGGCACATATTTATATTCCACTTAAAACTTCTATAATGGAGCTTAAGAAAATTCGGGGAGAAATAATCAGCTTTCAGCAAGGAATAGTACTTATAGGTGAGGACTGGAATTTCATTTGCAGCAGTGAAAATGTGTCTGGGGGGCAGAAGGGAAAATATAACAAAGGATGGTAGATTTGTGAAGAAATTTATGAAAATATTTGGAATGGAAGATATGAATTCAGTACTAGGAGTTCAGAGTGAATTTACATATTATTCTCCAGGATGCAAAAACTAGGCTAGGCCAGACAGACTTTGCATTTCACAGGAACATGTGCATTTAATTGAAAGTCTTGATATGTACCCAATAACTATTTTAGATCATGCACCAATAATAACTAAAATAAAAAACACAGGATAATGAAATAAAAATGAGACACTGGTCTTTCCCACTTATTTGTTGAAACGAGAGGAATTGAAGACATGGGTAGTGGAAATTATTCAGGAGCTATTACAGAAGATAGAAATTTCTTCTGAAAATATAGCTAGGGAGTGGAAAAAATTAAAGTGAAGTTTAAAAATAAGGTGGAATTAAAAGAAAGAGAGATATGGTTAAGAAGTAACAATAATTATTTAGAGGTACAGACAAATGTTACATTTTATGTTTTTAACATTTGTTTACTGGGAGAGTTCAACTGGGACAAAGCCCATTTTCATTGCAGACCTGGGGGGAAATGCTCCAGACGCATGCCTTTGCAATGTGGGAGGAAACTGGAGCACCCAGAGGAAACCCATGTGAACTCAGAGAGGAAATGCAGACTCCACACAGAAGGACCCCAGCCAAGAATCGCATTGGAGACTCTCTTGGTGTGAGGTGACAATGCTAACCACTGCACAGCTGTGCAGCCCACAGTAAAGTATTGCAGAATAGGGGGAGGCTCATAGAACAAGAGGAGCGACTGCAGAATGTTAAACATAAAATAAAAGATTACCTCGATAATATGCATGAGTTTAGAAATAAAGAAGTTATGTACTCACCATAACGTTCCATCTGAGTAGATACTTCATTTGTCTGCAACCTGTGGGTGTCGGATCCGACCTCGGATCTGATCCGGCAGCTTTCCAAGCTCCAAGATCCGAGCTCCTAGCTCCTCCCCCTACCCATAATCCCCTACTACCAACCACATTACCTCAGATCGTTTTTTTTTGCCTCACCAATTCGAGACAGAAACCAACTCCGAATGATCAGAAAAATTCCTGAGGTTCAGGGGATGGCAGGGGGGGGGGGGTCGGTTGCAGACAAATGAAGTATCTACTCAGATGGAACGTTATGGTGAGTACATAACTTCTTTATCTGAAGTAGTTACTTCATTTGATCTGCAACCTGTGGGACAGAGTCCCCAGCTAACCTACAAGAACCTGGGTGGTCCTTACGGAAGGATATTCCAAAGCACCATGGAGCCAAAAGAAGCCCTACTCCTGGAAATCATATCCAGTTTGTAATGAGAAATGAACGTATGAGATGAGGACCAGGTAGCTGCTGAATAAATATCATCTACTGGGACCCTAGACCAAAAGGCTGTTGAGGTAGCTACAGATCTTGTGGAATGAGCACGGACGCCAACCGGAGCTGGCTTCCCAGATGAAGTGTATCCCAGCATAATGCACTGACAGATCCAATTTGCTACAGTCACTTTAGCAATTGCCTTGCCCATGGCTGACTTTGCATAAGAAACAAACAACTGGTCCGACTTGCGAAACTCTCTAGTCCTGTGCAAGTAAAAACGCAGTTGTCTGTGTACATCCAATTTGTGCAACGTGTATTCGCCTTTGTTGTGAAAATTTGGGAAAAATACAGGAAGATTTATTGATTGATTAATGTTTGATTCTGTAGCCACCTTAGGCAAGAAAGACGGATTAGTCCTGAGGGACACTCTATCTTTGTGAAAGATAAGGTACGGAGGTTTGATACACAGAGCTTGTAATTCTGAAACCCTCTTGGCTGAAGTAATAGCCACTAAGAAAGCCGTTTTCCAAGATAAGAACTTAAACGGAACCGAGGCCGCAGGCTCGAAAGGTGGTCTCGTTAAGCTTGTAAGACCAGAGTGAGATCCCACGGGGGAACCACAGTCTTGACAGGTGGTTTCAAAAGAAAAACACCTCTTAAGAAGGTTTTGCACAACTTTGTAGATGCTAAGGAGCCTGTGCCGTCCCCCACGTGAAAATGGGAGATGGCTGCCAACTGCACCTTGACTGTGGAGGCACTTGCTCCCTGTCTAAAAAGCAGGGAAAGGAAGTCCAGAATAGTCGGAATAAGGACAGTAA
Organism: Protopterus annectens; assembly: GCF_019279795.1. Lineage (NCBI taxonomy): Eukaryota > Metazoa > Chordata > Ceratodontiformes > Protopteridae > Protopterus > Protopterus annectens. Next base: position 1,842,783,921 of record NC_056731.1, read on the forward strand.
ATGGGTCCAATTCTTTATCTTTAGCCCAGATGGAAAAACGTTTCCATTTACTGTTGTAAAGTTTTCTGGTAGATGGTTTATGAGCCGCCACCAGAATGGCCTTAACGGGGGATGAGATACCGGGAGTCCTAGCCATTAATGGAACTGGATCAACCAAGCAGCAAGTTTGAGATTGACCAGGTTTGGGGTATGGCATCTCGCTGGGTGCGAGATTAGGTCTGGACTGGGATCCAGAATCCATGGGGGAGCCACACTGTGAGACCGCAGAAAGGGGAACCAGATCTGTCGGGGCCAGAATGGGGTTATGAGGATAACTCTGCTCCCCAACTGACAGGCTTTCTGGATGAATTTCATCATAAGTGGGAGGGGGGGATAAGCATAAAGGAGTCCGGGAGGCCAAGCATGGACTAGAGCGTCTCTGGGGGTCTCCCCTCTGGGGGGAACTATCGCAAAGTACTCGCTGCATTTTGTGTTTAAAGGAGAAGCGAAAAGGTTGCAGCGAGGCTGACCCCATTTGTGGAAGATCTGCTTCGCAACAGAAGGATTCAGAGACCACTCGTATGGAGTGAGGAACACTCGACTTAGCTTGTCCGCTAATATGTTGGACCATCCCGGAATGTGCGTTGCTATCAGAAAGCAGTTGGTGGAAATCGCCCATTCCCACACTCTCATGGCTTCTCGACACAGGGGATAAGATCTGGTCCCTCCTTGTTTGTTTATATACTAGACTACTGACATATTGTCCATCTGGATTGCAATAGTCCCTAGGGGAAGAAGGTCGTGGAGAGCTTGCAACGCCAAATGTACCGCCCTCATCTCTAGGACGTTGATATGCAATGCGGTCTCTAGGGAAGTCCATGTGCCTTGAACGGATCTGCCTGAACAATGCCCCCCCCCCACCCGAGGCAAGAAGCATCCGTGGTCAACATGGCTTTGACCGGGGGAATCACAAAGGACCTCCCTTCTCTGAGTTCCTGTGCCTGTAACCACCACAGAAGGGAGTCACTGCACACCCTGCTCAGGGGTATTGGCATGCATAACGGGTGGATCGACAGGGACCATTGGGCTTGAAGGGTCCATTGTAATATGCGCATTCGCAGACGGGCATGAAGAGAGAGACCGATCGCTGCTGACATAGACCCCAGTGCCCTCAGGACTAACTCCGCTGGAGGAGCAGGGCTCCGAAGAAGGGCTAACACCTGAAACGACAAGCTGTTCAGCCTGACTGACGTTAGAACAACTCTGGAGATTCGTGTATCTAACCTGGCCCCTATGAATTCTAAGGCTTGAGTGGGGCACAGGCAGGATTTCTGCTCATTCACTGAGATGCCTAGGTTGTGGGCCAGAGACAGAGCATAATCTCTCGCCACACAGAGCTGATGCCTGTTGGTCGCGGTGAGGAGCCAGTCGTCTAGGTAAGGGAAGACCTGAATGCCCTGGAGTCTCAGGTGGGCTGCAACCACTGCCATGACCTTGGTGAACACTCTGGGGGCTGAGGTGAGGCTGAATGGAAGAACCCTGAATTGATAATGACTGGCTCCGAGCCGGAAGCGGAGGAACCTCCTGGATCGTCTGTCCATTAATATGTGGTAATACGCATCCTTGAGGTCTAACGAGCACATCTAGTCATTTTCCTGCAGAAGGGGGAGAATTGATTGGAGAGTGACCATCCGGAACTTTTCCTTGGGTATGAACAGGTTCAGGGCGGAAAGGTCTAAGATGGGTCTGAGGTCCCCCATTTTCTTTGGCACCAAAAAGAACCTGGAGTAATAACCCAATCCGGACTGATCTGGGGGGACGGGCTGGATGGCTCTTTTTCTTAGCAGCTTTGAAATCTCCAAAGCCGCTGCCTCCCTCTGATCGGGTGGGACATCGGGAGACGCCTGGGTTTGGGGAAGGTTTATGAATGGAATGGAGTAACCTCTGGATATGATCCGGAGCACCCATCGATCTGTTGTAAGGGACTCCCAGTTTGACAGGTGCTCCGACAATCACCCCCCGACTGCCTCCAGAGAGGGACAGTCGGGCAAGCCCTCAGGGCTGTTGCGTGGGTCTGTCCGAGAAAGGTTCTCTAGACCGAATTACGGCCCCTCTGCCTCTGGGCCGGCATCCACCTTATCCTCCTCTGCCTCTAGAGGATGAGTGGTCCGCAGCAGGATGGGATTGCTGAGACTTATGGAACCACAGCTTCTTTTGTCCCCTCTGATTCCTGGAGAAGGATCTTTGGGGATTAGAGAAGCGGACTCCGACGGCAGACAGCATCTTCCCGTCCTTTTCGCTTTGGACCAGCGTGTCGCGAACAGTTTTGCCAAACAAGGCAGAACCGTCAAAAGGGGCGTTCGCGAAGGATGCCTTAAAGGGGTCCGTGAAGTGGGGTGGCGCAGTGGTGCAGTGGTTAACACTGTCACCTCACAGCAAGAGGTTCTCTGGTTCGATTATCGGCTGGGGTGCCTTCTGTGTGGAGTTTGCATGTTCTCCCTGCGCTGGCGTGGGTTTCCTCTGGGTACTCCGGTTTCCTCCCACATTCTAAAAACATGCATCTGGAGCATTTCTCCCCGGGCCTCTGCTGAAAACAGGATCTGTGGAACCTAGTCGGACTTTCCCGGTCTACAAATGTAAAATAAAATAAAATAAAAATAAATAAATAAGTCACACAGACAGAGCCAGGAGAGACGTCGCAAGATGACCCCGGCTCCGCTAGCTCTAGTGGCTCCCTCCGTTGCATGGGAGAGAAGCCGCATAGACGTATTGGAGATGGATTTTAGAGTGGCCATTCGAGTCTCAAAAACCTTTTTGTCTGGGACCGACATGGGGGGGCTGCAGCGTATTCTTTAATCAAGTCTCGCTGTAGCCTAATGGTATGTGCCATATAGTTCAGCACCCTTATGGAAAAGGTTGCTGAAGCAAACATCCGCTTCCCAATCCGGTCAAGTGCTCGAGATTCCTTATCCGGCGGGTGAACCGAAGAACTCTCCTGCGCAAGTTCTTTCTTGGTGGCTGCCACCACCAACATAGCATCAACGGGGGTTCCTTTGGCCCAAGACGGTCTATCTGTGGGTGGGCTGAGGACTTAATCAGGGTGCCTTGGGATTGGCTCCATGGTGTCGGGCTCCTTCCAAGCCCTGGTGGTAATTAAGTCCACCAGGGGGTTGGCTGGAGGGGACACCTAGGAGGTAGATGGGCCTGCCTCGAAGGCCTCCAGGAACACGGACTCATCAAGGGAGGGCTTTTGGGCTGACCACCCCCCTCTGATATGGAACATTTCCATGATGTCTCCAAAGGAGACATCTTCAGGGGGTGACCTTGGGGAACCCTCCGTATCATCTAAGTCTGTGTCTGTGGTAACGGACTCGGGGGAGTCCAGGTGCCTCCTTTTGTACCGATGTTTCCAAGGGACCTCCTCGGTGGGACTGTCCGAAGAGGGCTCGTCCACGGGTTGCTGTTCCTCCACAGGAACTAGCTGGAGGGCTTGGGCAGGCTGTCCAGATGGACGGATGATGGAAGACAGACCCTCATACAGTGGGGGTACGGGTGGATGTCCTTCAAGGATGCATCTGCAGTCCTTACAAATGGGTTGTCCTGTCGTCAGGCAGCCCTTCGGTCGGCCGGATTCCAAAGTCTGGGTCTGGCCTCTGCTGGTGTCGCACTTCACCCGACGTCATTGCGGCAGTTTTTCGGGTATAAAGGCATCAGCCGACGCCATTTTCCTCAGTCTTTCTTGTCGCGTGGCACCCGAAGCAGAAGCTGTTCGCAAGTGCCGGTCGGTCAGATCCAGAGATTACTACTACCGAATACTACTTCGAAGACTTCTATAAAGCTAAGTACCCCATTGGGGACTCTTTCTTGCCTCAGCCGATGTCAGAGAAAGTTAATAACTGTTTATCTTGTGGGAAACAAATACCTCATAAAGATTTCCACTCCTATTGCATACATTGTTTAGGCCCAGGCCACGACGTAGCAGCTTGTCTAGCCTGTGCTTCTTTTAACCGGTGGACGCTTAAACGTCGCTCGAACTTTGCTGAACAGATTTTCGGCTCCGTTTTTGCCTACATTATGCCGTCGGATCCTCCGACTACGCAAATAACCAAAAAGCGCAAAGAAAAGGACCGACACTCGCGGTCCGCGGTTTCGGCTGAAACCACAGTTAAGCAATCCACAAGTGTCTCGGTTTCGGCCGAAACTGAGCAGGCGGTTCTTTCTTCAGCCGATAACTTGCCTTCTACCGAGGCCTCTTCTACACTGGTAGAAACGGCTTCTGAAATCCAGCCTTCTGTTGCGATTTCACAAGATTTATCAGACACAATTCCACTAGATATTTCTACTCCTGCACGTGGAGCTGCTAGGCCTCCTCCAGCTATGTCTATTAAGGCCTTTGCCAGGGCTAAGGCAGCCAAAACTTCCAAACCTGTGCCTGCCAAGCCCCCCTCTCACAGGCCCAGCACCAGCTCCCATATGATTTCTTTGGCACAGGATCTCATCACTTTAATTCGTGGATCCCAGCCACATCCGGACAGGGCCTCTCTCCCTCCTCCAGAAAAGAGGCCTAGAGCAGAGCCCTCTGAGCCAGTAGCCACAGATGACTTTTCTGATGATTCAGAACATTCAGACCCTCCTGAGGCTTCTTATTCTCCTTACGAAGACTCTGATGCTGAGGAGTCCATCCCTTCAGCCTCTCCTCCTGAGGAATTTTCCTTTGGGGAAACCTTGCATGCTATGAGGGAACAATTTCAGTGGCAGGGCCAAGATTTCTCAGACTCCAGAAAAAGGCTTAGGACCTTTCTACACTTACCACAGCATAGCCCTTTAGCTATTCCTCCAGTTCTATCTGTTGTTGATGATGCATTTAATGATGCTTGCACTACTCCTGATACTTTACCTCCAGCTCCTGCTAAACCAGATAGGTACTACAGGGTCCCGGACACTCATCACCATTTATATAAGGCCCCTTTTGCAGATCCAGAGACTATCTCCCAGGGCCCTAAAGCTGTAGCAGCTACTTCTTCTAAAAACCCCCTCCCCTCTGACAGGGAATCCAGGTCCTTAGAGAGATGGGGTAAAAAAGTTTACACCTCTGCTACTTTGTCAGCTAGAGCTTTGAACTGCCAATTTCATATGATTCAATATCAAGAGTTTATGCTTGACCAGTTGACTAAAAAGCTGTCCTCTGAAGAATCTTTAGATAAAAAGTATGTTCAAGAAATGTTACATAACATACAGCGGGTTAGTAACCATTCTTTAAAATGTGGCTATGATGCACTGGAGGCTTCCTTTAGATCAGCCATGACTGGCACAGTTATCAGGAGGCATGCATGGTTGAAAGAGCAGGCATTACCAGACCATGTCAAATCTAAGCTTTTGGATGCACCTATGGACAAGGTCAATTTATTTGGTGCCCCCGCACAGCAGGTTCTGAAAAAGATGGAAGAGAAAGCAAAATCTGTGCAAACAGTAAAAGATTTCTTACAAGTTCAGCCTCCAAGGTTTAGCAGGAATTGGCCCTCCAAAAATTGGTCCTTTCCGGACTCCTCTAAGGCACAGAGAGGCAGGAATAGGCGCTCTAGAGGCAGAAACCAATCCAGGGGTGCCTACAGGGGTCGCCAGTGGCAGGGTAACAACCAACGAGGCACGGATACAGCCACCACCACTACAACAACTCAATCACAGTGACTTGGCGGTGGCACCGCCTACCAGGGAACAACTAGAAGCACCCTTAGGCAGAAAGCTAACATTATTTTCAAGAAACTGGCACTGCATTACAAGAGAAAAATGGATTTTGAACACTATAGACAAAGGTTACAGGTTCCATTTCCATACACTACCAGGAAAGAGAGGAATGCCAAACCTGCCACCTTCTCAAAGGGCAGAAGCTCTGAAGCAAATATCTCAATTATTAAGAATGCGTGCTGTGGAAAAGGTACCATTTATGGAGCAAGGGAAGCGCTTTTACTCCAGGCTCTTCCTGGTACCAAGAAAAGAAAACAAATGGAGGCCTATTCTAGATCTGTCCGCTCTAAACACATTCCTCATTGTTCCAAAATTCAAAATGCTGACCCTACAGCAGCTTCTTCCCATGCTGGGCAAGGAGTCTTGGCTGGTAACTCTAGATCTCAAGGAGGCATACCTGCACGTCCCCATCAGACCAATTTGCAGAAGATACCTCAGATTTCTTGCAGGATCAGAGCATTATCAATTCTCAGCATTGCCCTTTGGCTTATCTACTGCGCCCAGAGTGTTCACGAAATGTCTGGCATCAGTAATCGCTCATTGCAGACTTCAGGGAATTCAAATCTATCCCTACCTGGATGACTGCCTGATACAAGCGGACAACAAAAACAAATTAACAGAAGACTTACAAAGAGTCATCTACCTGCTACAAGCCCTGGGATACACAGTCAATACAAAAAAGTCAAGGCTGATTCCATCCAAATAATAACCTTTCTGGGTGCAGAACTGGACACATCAAAACAAATGGCATTTCTAACTGCAGAAAAGAAAGAGCAACTTCCTCTCTATTTCTTGGCATTAACAAAGCAGAGCCATCTAACTGCAAGAAAAGTGCTAGAAGCTCTAGGCTTCATGGCATCCTGCATAATTCTGGTCCCTCATGCCAGGCTTCATATGAGAAAGCTACAGTGGTACCTAAAGAATTTGTGGTCTCAGCACAAGCACAGCCTGGAAACCAAAATTCCAATGATCCCATGCCTGAAGAAAGAGTTCTTATGGTGGGCTCAGGCCTGTCAATCAAACACAGGACTGCCCTTCTGCAAATGTCAACCAAGACAAACTATCACGACAGATGCCTCAGACCTCGGTTGGGGGGCACACATGATGGACAAGTGCATTCAAGGCCTATGGACTCAAGACCAACTGCATCTACACATAAATCTAAAAGAAATGATGGCAGTAAAATTGGCAATCCAGGCATTCAGACCTCTTCTCCACAAAGGCCAGCTGTTGATAAGGACAGACAACACCACAGTTATGTGGTACATCAACAAACAGGGAGGCACACACTCTTACCCCCTATGCCGGCTGGCACTAGACCTATGGGATGTGGCTCTGAGCTACAACCTTCAGTTACAGGCAATTTATGTACCAGGGAAGGAAAACATTCTAGCAGACATATTAAGCAGAACTACAACAGATGCCCACGAATGGATGCTGCATCCGGACATCTTCAAAGCCATCACAAGAGAATGGGAATTCCCACAAATAGACTTGTTTGCATCCCCATACAATCACCAGTTGAAGAAATTCTGCACAAGGACTTACCACCCACTTGCTTGGAAGGTGGACTCCCTATCCTTCAGTTGGAAAAGCCTGACAGCATACGCATTCCCACCACTTCCTTTGATGCACAAGGTGCTTCTCAAGATCAAAGAGGAACGTCCGAGGATCATTCTGATAGCCCCAGACTGGCCAAGGCAACATTGGTACCCACTGCTGAGGAGCATGTCCCGAGAACAAATATGGAAACTGCCCCTGATCCCATTACTGCTGACACAGAACAACTACAACATTCTGCATCCAAACCTAAAAACTCTGCAGCTAACAGCCTGGAACATTACATGACAGAAATTAACCCAAATTTATCCCAAAGGGTTAAGGACATAATCCTGGAGGCTCGTAGACCTTCAACAAGAAAGAATTATGCAGCAAAATGGAAAAGATATCTCATCTGGAGTGCTGCAAAGGGGCAAGATGTGACACTGGTGAACATAGCCAACATCCTGGAGTACTTGGCGGAGCTCTACCACACAGGCCTGTCCTATTCCTCCATCAAGATACATGCATCAGCTATTTCAGCACAATACAGCTTGGATCCTCCTGTCTTCTCGCATCCTCTGCTCAGACAGTTTCTAAGGGGAATTAAAAATGTAAAACCTCCCAGGAAACCTCCATTGCCAGCATGGGACTTGAACTTTGTGCTAGAAAAACTGACTCTACCTCCTTTCGAGCCAGCAGCTACAGCAGACTTGCAATACCTATCCTGGAAGACTGCCTTCCTGCTGGCAATAACTTCAGCAAGAAGGGTCTCTGAACTACAAGCATTAATGGCAGTACAACCCTTCCTGATCTTCCATCAAGATAGAGTGTCCATGAGAACAAATCCTACATTTATGCCTAAGGTGGTATCCAGAGTCTCTTTAAATCAGGCTATCCACCTTCCTACATTCTTCCCCAATCCACAGAACAGGGGAGAGAAGCTCTTACATACCTTGGATGTACACAGGCAATTACGCTACTACCTGGACAGGACAAAAAACAATAGAAAAACTGACCAGCTTCTGGTAGCTTATGCAACAGGAAAAGAAGGAAGACCAATTTCTAAACAGACAATCTCCAAATGGATAAGAAATTGCATTAGACTTTGTTACTACTACCATGGAAAGAAAACTCCAGAGAACATCAGGCCTCACTCCACAAGGGCCACAGCCACTACCACAGCTTTCTTACGAGGAGTGGCTACCAAGGACATTATAGAGGCTGCTACTTGGACCTCTGTGCATACATTTGCCAAGCATTACAACTTACCTCTATACTCTAGATCCCGTGCTGGCTTTGCCACTGCTGTTTTGCAAGGGATCCTGACTACACCATAACCTATTCTCATTTCCTCCTCCCCTAGTTTAGCTATGGTATTCTACCCATTTGTAAGGACTGCAGATGCATCCTTGAAGTACATAGTACAGTTTTGTACCTACCATAAATGTAGATGTCCGAGAGGAATGCATCTGCAGTCAGGATTACCCACCCTCCTTCCCCTCTGAGGTACTCCTAGGGTGCTTACCAATCTTCAGCTAGCTTGGGGGGGATCTATTATGGTGTATTTGTTTGTATATATGTACATACATGTTTATTTTGTGTGTTTGCTCTCTACTATTTGGAAATTTTGGCATGTATCCAAATTTAGCCTACCAAGAGGGCACCTGGCATCTGGGGCAAGAAACACTGAGGAAAATGGCGTCGGCTGATGCCTTTATACCTGAAAAACTGCCGCAATGACGTCGGGTGAAGTGCGACACCAGCCGAGGCCAGACCCAGACTTTGGAATCCGGCCGACCGAAGGGCTGCCTGACAACAGGACAACCCATTTGTAAGGATTGCAGATGCATTCCTCTCGGACATCTACATTTATGGTAGGTACAAAACTGTACTATTCGAAGCCCGGGTCGGGGATCTGGAGGACCTCGACAGTACCCTCTCCACTACCTCAAAAGCCGAAGGAGAGCCACTCTTGCCAGCCTCTGAGAGCAATCTCCTCGGATCCGAGGAAGGGATCGGGGTCGGAGCCGATGCAGTCGGCGCTGAGGCAGAGGTGTGCTCCAACGCCAACAGCGCCGAAGACACAGCAACTCCCTTGGATCCGACACTCAGCCCTCGGCCCCGAGAGCTTGGGTCCGACAAGCTCGAAGGTATAGTCGGCATCGAAGAGACCACCGCTATCGGCGCCGACAATTCCCCGGGTCCGAAAGGGCCTGGATCCGATGACTCCGAGACCCGAAAACGAGTCGGAGAAGGAGTGATCGGGGCAAATATGGGGGCTGCATCCCCATCTGCATTTGGGTCTGTAAGAACCGACGCATCATCCGATCCATATCCGATTCGGAGATGCTTCGGGTCAACCTAGATGAAGTAGTAGAGGCGGGCCGGGTGGGCCGCCTCAAAAATCTCGAGGGAGACCTATCCTCCTCCTCCGGCTCCAGTGAAAAACAGGGCAAACAGCGCCGAGAGGAGGGGGATCCAGAGACCCTCGAGGGAGACTTAAGCAGTTTCGCTGGCGGAGCCGAAGGATGAGATTCGGCCCGCCTTTTGTGGGACTTATGTCCTTCCTTATCCTTGTGCCTCTTCTCTTTAAGGGAATAGGCACTAGTTTCCCCAGAGCTCAAACCCGATGAGGGAGGTTGAGTCCCGGGTAGAGCTAAGGGGATAGACGGCGCCGAAGCTGCCGAAGCAGCTGGAGCCCGAACGGGAGAGGAAGAAGCTGACTCCTGGGGGAGCTTTCCCACCAGGATCAGCTTGTTCTTCCTATCCCGAAGTGCCCGGGGGTTAAAGGCCGCGCAGATCTGGCAGGCCTCTGACAAATGGGCTGCCCCCACGCACAAAACGCACTGAGTGTGGCCATCAGCTGGAGAAAGCTTGTGGCCACACTCAGTACATTTAGAAAAAGTGGCCTTAGGCCCTTCAGACATCATTCACACACACACACCCAAACACTAGGAGGAGGAGGGGAGTGAAGATAAGCTAGTAATTAATTTAACAGAAAGGGACCAAAAACTAGCACAAGAAGCAGAAAAGGGAACTAACACACACACAATGACAACTTTGATTGAAAAAAGTTGGTTTGAAACCAGCAATGATCTCACCCAGCCAGGAGCTCTTCACAAGGAAGCTTCTTCAGCCGCGGCAAAAAACGATCTGAGGTAATGTGGTTGGTAGTAGGGGATTATGGGTAGGGGGGAGGAGCTAGGAGCTCGGATCTTGGAGCTTGGAAAGCTGCCGGATCGGATCCGACACCCACAGGTTGCAGATCAAATGAAGTAACTACTTCAGATATTGCCGTTAAGCAACTGTTTTTTGATAATAACTTTACAGCACAAAAACATTTAGCACAGCAACTCAGGCAACAGAAAGTAAAAGAGGCTGTCGCCAAGCTTAGGGAGCCTACAACAAGGAAGATAACAAGATAACCTGTACAGGTATTAGGAATATTTCGGAAACTCTATGAAAGTCTGTATAAAGCAGAGAAATATGGAAATCAAGAAAAGTTACAAATGGGAATGTTTATGGAAGAATTAAATATGCCAACGTTAGAGGTAGATGAGGTTCAGTTACTAACAGTTAGGATAGGTGGAGATGAGATAAAAATGGTGACGTATAACCAATCCACAGGATAGTCCCCAGGACTATATGGTATTCCTGTAGAAGTATGGATGCTAGGAGACAAGAAAACTGATAAAGATCTAGAAGGTTTTGTTTAACAGTATTTTAAGAAGAGAATTACCAACATCCTGGAAGAAAGAGGTGGTAGCTGTAATACCTAAAAAGGGTAAAGACCATCAGATCCAGGTTCATACTGGCCCATTTCAATACTAAACCATGATTATAAAGTATTTATGTCTATAATGGTTAAAATAATGGCAGCAGTGATGCCAAAATTGATACATATGGATCAATGTGGTTTTGTGGATGGGGACAAACATTTGACAACATTAACAGAACACTGATGATCCAGACGGAAGCAGAAAGTAAGAAAATACCAGTGTTTTTGGTAGGTCTTGATGCAGAGAAAGCATTTTATAGAGTAAGCTGGGACTTTATTAGCAGGGCAATGGAAGTATTTTTACTCCCTGATAAAATCATAAGGTTGATTATTAGAATATATATGAGGGATCAAATGTGAAAATTAAAGTGTGTGGGTTCCTCTCTGATAATTTCTGCTTGAGAAGAGTAACCAGGCAGGGGTGTCCTCTTTCTCCTTTGTTATTTGCATTATATTTAGAACCACTGGCAAAGAAAATAAGGGACTCAGAAATTCAAGGATATAATTGGTATGGTAATCAAGCAAAGCTGGCTCTGTTTGCAGATGATATTATTTTATACCTGATAAAACCTTGGGTTTGCAGTCCACCTCTGCCTTGTGGGTGAAATCCATTATTAGAACTTCCCTCTCTGCTTGGGGAGGTTCATCTCCAGAACTGTCAGGAGGGAACCCTTGGCATTTCCAGAACTATATCTTCTTACCCCCTTTCTGGTTCCTAGAAAAAGACTTCTGGAGATACAGATCCATATTCCAGTGTAAGAAAGGGTCTTTCCATCATGTTCACTTCTGGTCAATGTTATTTTCACTTTAGGTGCAAAGAGTGTTAAGCTATCAGTCGGGACATTAATAAAAGACAACTTGAAGTCCTCCATAAAATTACACAAGGGCATCCAGGCATGTCTCCATATGGTAATGTTCATACCTATAGCTTTTGAAGCTCCTTTAGTAGTGTTGGAAATAAGAGAGATTGGGACATTGGACAGTGACTGTAAGGTGGCTAACTGGGAGTACAAGGTTTTCTTGTCATCTACAGATATAGACCCAGAGAGGGACATGGAGATTTCTTTGGTTAAATCCCTCTGAAATCTTGTGATATATGCCCAGTAATTCAACCCTCACAGTGAAAGTAGCTGAAGCATAAGTCCATTTCCAGAATCTGTCCTGTGCTCTAAACTCCCTGTTAGGGGGATGGACAGAACTTTCCTCTGTGAGCTCTTTTTTGATTGCTGCTGCCACTAAAGTGGAATTCATGGCTGGCACCTTGCTCCAACATTGGCTATCTTTCAGGCTGATCAAGTATTTGTCTGGCTTACGGGGAACTGGTTCAGCCACATCTGGCTCCTTCCATGCTCGTTTAGAGATGAAATCCATCATCTCATCAGCGGGGTGAACCCCCAAGATGTAGCTGAGCCTGACTTGAAGTTCTTGAGGAACACTGAGTCCTCTTGGGAGGAGTTTGAGAACTTCCCCAAATGAGACATCCTCAAGTGGGATTTGGGGGACCCCTCCCTATCATCAAAATCAGAACGTCAATCTGGCCAAGGTAATTATGAGACTCGTTTAGGCCCTCAAACCTAGAAGTATGAGATATTCTCTAGCAGATACCTGAATATGGTTTGCAAAAACTGCTCCCTGTAACTCTAATTTGTCTTGAGGAAGAAAAGCCAACATAAATGTTATATCTAGAAGGTGTCTTAGAAATACTATCTTGTGTGAAGGAATGAGGAAAGATTTTTCTCTTTCATCTTAATCTTCAAGCTGGGTAATAGCTTTATCACCTAAGCCAGCGATTGTTGTGAAAGCTGTGAAAAGAATCTGAAAAATCAAGCAATCACCTAAGTAAGGGAAATGTGCATGTTCTGCAACATACAATGGACTTTAACAGGAACCAAACATTCTGTTGATAACCAAAGTGCAAAACATCACATTGAAAATGTAAACCACAAACAGATGAATGCAAAAAGCATCTGATATTGTTAATTGCAATGTGATAGTAAGCATCTTTTAAATCCAAAGTTACCAGAAAATGGAAGGGGAAATGAGACGTCACAAAGACTGTTGAGAAATTATTTTGAACTTTGGAACTTTGATGTTCAGGTTTACAAAAGAAAGGTCTAGAACAGGTAACTAGGGTCCCTCTTTCTTTGACGGACCCCCTTTCCCTGTTTGATCTGTGAGAAACCGTCCCATTACCCTGAATGCAGCATCTGATTCAAGACAAAAACTAACAGCACAGTTTAAATGAGAGCATGCAGTGGAATCCCTTGAAACTTAAGAAATGAATCCCCCTATCAGTTGTAACTTTTTAGAATGATTCTCTACAACCAACCAGCTGAAGTTATCTAGTGCCACAAAGCATAATGAAGAACTAAATGATGTTATAGATTTAATAGGTTGCCAGGGTGAGGAGGGGGTAATTTAAATGGGTCATATAATCAGTCTGATTTTTTGGGGGTTGTCCCTGGTTCTGGAAGGGTTCGCCTTTCTTCTTTGACCATCCTTGCCATTGTATTTTGAAAATTTGTTTGTCTGAACCTTGCTGGGAATGCTTGTTCTACTTTTTGAAAGATAAATCTGAAATGGAAGAAAAATGTTTGCTATATTTTGGAAAGGAATGTTGAAAAATCTGAATTAACTTTCTTTTTTCATCAAAACCCTTAAGGACTTCCACTGAGGGAGTATGAAATAAGACTTCTTTAGCCAGAAGAGCATTTTAGTTTTCAGTTTTAACATCTTCTGGTAATTTCTGAAACTATAAACAAGCAAATCTTGTCAAAACAGAGCCAGTGGCAGCAGCCCTGTAAACAGGAACAGCAGTGTCATAAGCTCATTTCAAAGAACATTTGATTAACTGATATGTAACATAGACTACCAAACACATAAAAGTTTTTCTATTTAAAGAGGAAGATCTGTAATTAAATTCCTTAAATTATCATAAGAAGTATTCAAGAACTTAGATGTGTGCCTAACAATTTACAGTTCTAAAGGCCAATGCTGGAAAAGGATAAACATTTTATCAAACTTATTCAAAACCTTTCCGGTTTGCCAAAAGGGGAAAGATTAGCAGCTAAAAGAAGCTTGGCAGAAGCTGACTTTGACAAGAAAATTACTGCAGGATCGAGTTAGAAAAAAGAAACATATGTGACTAGATCACACTATACAACTTATCAGACATTTAGGAGTAAATGGCTGACTGTTAAGACAAGTGCAGGTATCCTCTAAGACTGGAAAACAGGAGGGTGCAGGTGGAAGTTGTGGCAAATCCAACTGTAATAGATCATATCTTTGTTAAGATTCACACTGGATTGTTATATCTGAAGAAAGTCCCTCATATTGGCAATAGTATCTGAAAAGGACAATTCTTCAGGAGGAGAATCAGAAGAAAGGCTCTCTTCAGAATCAGAAACTCTATCCTGTAGTGACAGGAATATGAGAAACACTGTCCCAGTCCAATTAATATCCCTCAGACTGGGTAACAGAATCTGATAGGGAAGAAATTGCCCCCCCCCCCTTTCTGGGGATGATAACCATCACTAAAGGACAATAATTCTCTCAAAAATCCTCCTGCCAAATCCAGCCAGTTTTCTACTCTAGATGAGGAAAAAAAATGTCTGGACTTATGCTTACTTTCTCTAGGAGATCTTCCCAGAAAATGCAGATTAGCAAAGGAACATCCCTTGGTACCTTCCCAAAAGCCTGCAAAGGGGGTTCTCCCTTCCCTGATAAAGGCAAATGTACAGCCACAGAGGAAGTGCCTGATTCCCAGTCCATAGTGGCATCTTGAGGCAAGACCAGAGGGACCAGGAGAAGAAGATGAGTGGTCTGAGGAACAACTGATTACCACAGCAGAGTACTGCATCAGCCACTGAGGCAATAAGGATGTTGCTTGAAGACCAAAGTATCCTTGGCAAGTTATTTTTTTCTTCTTGCTTGTGGAAGAAGTGATAGTCTTAGTGGGAGTCAGGCCAATGGTCTAGCTGTGAACAGCGTCTCTCAGATGGATAGCAGAGACAAGAAGAGTCTGTGAAGCCTCCAGACTAAAAAGGTAGTTACTGAGGTAAAAACTCTTTAAGTCACAAGAACCAACATACTTGTGAAGCCTTCACAACAAAGTAATGCATAAGCAATACACTTTTCCCTCACAAAATTAACTAAACTTCACCAAAAAGTTAGTGAATCCCCAAGGGACTCAGGACTGGCGTACAGCCAAGAACAATGTCTGATAAGTGGTCAGAGAAATTGGGTAAGGTCAGTCACAGATTCTGACAGAAAAGTAAACTCTCTTGAAAAAATATTACCAAAGACCACTCTGTCCAATAAAGTATAAGATCTACAAAAAGTTCTGAAGTAAAATATTGTTACTTTTGGGTGATTCTTCAAGACTACCAAGGGAACCTAATATTTACAGCTCAAACTTTCTGGCTTAATGGAACATGTTCTCCAATATAGTCCAAAAAGGCTGTAGAATGTTTGCCAATTTGATGAAATCATACCATTAGCCAGTTCTGCCTTCAGTCCCAGTTATAAAGAGTGTCAATTAATTCTGTCACAGGAGGTCTAATTACAGGATGCAAAATGCCCCATACCACGCTACTACAGCTAAAGTTTCCTTGCCCTGGTTTGCTTTAATTGTGCTGGAGGCAGCTATGGAATGCAGTTCTCTGTTGTGGTAGAGGGTAGATATGACAACCAACTGAACTTCCAAAACCAACTAGATTAGATCCTGATCACACAATTCTGCCATATATTATGAAGCACATCCTGGAGTGTGGACAGCTGCAGCTGTATGCCATATCTACCAACTCAGCAAACAGATTTTTTCCATTTGGTCAAATAAGATTGTCTTGTGAAAGGTTTCTGGGATGCTAAGAGGGTTGTTAGCTATAATTAGGATGGACAAGCAATAATGACAATTTCATGGCATCAATGGGTAACAGTTTTAGTTGCAGAGATTCACAATGTCAAGACCAGGAATTTGAAGACTGAATAACTGAAACTGGACTTACATATACTAAGTCAGTGACTGACATTGCTCAGAATATTCCCTTTTTTTGAGTGGTGATCTCGAAGTTGGTATATATAAGTTTGGGGTTGTGAAGGCTTGCCTTCCTCATCAGGGGTGTGGGGGTGCTTGCTTCTCTGTAAAAAAAAGTTTAAAGGAAAAAAAAGTGATATTCAATATGTGTTCTTCTCCTGTGTTTTTTGTCCTTTTTTCAGTATTTTGGGACTCAGCTTTGTGAGTCCAGAAATTTCAACAGTGCTTCCATGTGTGATGAGGTGGAGTTTTGCCTGAGTGGTGAGTTATGTAGTCAGCTGGATGTGGCCTTCCAGAATGAACAGTGATCAAATGTGAAACCAAACATGAGTGGGCCAGTATCGAACCATTGGGAATCATTCCAGTTTTGCGCTCTTTGGCTGTTTGTATTTTGAAAATAAAAGGAAGAGGTAGTTAAGTGTAAAGAAGGTCCACTAGACAATCCAATGTTCATACATCTCTGACTGGTGTGTCCAAACCAGGACGGAGTGAGAAGAAATGCTTGCATTTTGTATTGACTGTGACTGTAAATATAGTCTACGGTTGTTTGATCCCATTTGTAGAAAATCTTGTTGTTGGTGGTGTTTTTAAGAAATATTTGTATGGGAGCATAAGGGTACTGCTCAGCCTGTCTGTGAATGTGCTCAGATTCCTCTGTATTATGGATTGCCACCAAAAAGAAGCTAATGTCAGCACAAAGTCCTATAATTTGACAGCCTTGCTGCACAGGGGATGGAGTGCATTCTCCCTGCTTGTCAAATACCAGACTACTGATATATTGTCCACATGGACCAGCAAAGGGTCTCTGGAGTTTACAGCCTGAAAGAACCTGAGTGCGAGAAGGGCAATTTTAAGTTCTGTGATACTGCTGTATAACTGGGGTTCTCAAGGAGACCATGACACCTATACCATATTGCCCTAGAAATGCCTCCCACACTAGAGCAAATACATCTGTGGTTGAGAATACATGAAGGTTTGGGTACAATATAGGTCTTGCTGACCTTCATGAGAGATTGAGTCACCACTGAAGGTGCTGCATGCATTCACATAATAACATAGTTCAGTTTGTTAGGAGATGCTGATATGGATGCTATTGAAATTGGAGATACCTTTGAAGAAATCCCATGTTTAGCTGTGCATCTGATACCATGGATCCAATTTCAGTATGTATTTGGCTGTGCCAGTCACTGTTAGCAATAATTACTGAACAGTGGTTTGGAAAGTCTGAATTTGGATGAAGTAATTTAGGCCACTGAGATCTAATATAGGCATGAGGTCTTTTTGTGTTTTGGAGCATAAGACAGAATCGTGAATAGTAACACTGACCTCTTTAATCCTAGAGAGCTCTTGTTTGCATGAGAACAATTACATTCTGCTCTATTTATTCTGATGGGGATGGATGTCTGGTTTTCACTGGAGATGGCATTTTAATGTAACTTCTGGATATTATATCCTTTGTGAATCTGAACCATTTGAGTGTGTGCAGGGATATCCATTATCTAACTGCCTCCAGAGGGGAGTATATGAGGAAGACTTCAGGGACATTTCTGGCTCTTCATGAGCTGCCCACTATATTCTTATGGTGACCACTCCGGTTCTGACCCTGGCATCCCCCTTTTTACTGGTGAGACACTCAAGAGATCCTTGTCTCAATGTTATCTGACACTGGAGTCAGTGCTGCCAACATTTTGTCCCTGGTTTTCCACATTAATCATGAAAGCTGCCTGATGTCTATCTGTGTTGGCAAGGGGGGTACAGTTGTAGAAGTAAAATTACCACAGCAGTAGCCTTAGCCAGCTGGGTTATATCCTGCCAAGGATATAACAGCCTGACAGCTTCCAAAGCTTCAGGGAATCTTCCATGCACCCAAACTGTCAGGCAGTTGAAGACAAATTTGTGTGTGAAGCCTTTCTAGGAACAACAAAAAATAAATATCTACACCATGGCATAAAAAAACACACCAAAAAACAAGGGGAATGGACAGAAGGAGCAGCTACTGCAGCAGTGATCATTCAACGATCTACTGCTATGGTAAATTTCAACTTACATAACTGTACTATGTTTATCATATTGATCACTGCTGTGGTAGCCTTAGCTATATGGGTAGATTACCTTAATTAACTGCATTTGAGACGTGGAAGGAGAAGGCTTGATCTGGACCATGAGAAGAAATCAAGCTTATAGTGCTTTGTAAAAGTATATGCAGAAGACCATGTAGTAGCTTCTAGAATACTTCTAGAATCCAACCCTTCCTAAAAAGTCCAGAGATGAAGCCAAGACCCTAGAAGAGTGGGTCTTGACCCAGCCTGGAAGAGTTTTATTATAGTGAGCATAACAAAAGGTAATAGCCTTAGACAATCATTTGGAAATAGTCTGATTTGACGCAGCTTGTTCCTTCTCCTTCCATTTACAAGAAATTAACAATTGATCCAACTAGCTAAAATATTTAGTTCTGTCAAGATAGTACCTGAGTTGTCAGTGAACATCTAAGGTTTGAAATATCCTTTCTCCATAATTTTTAAGTTCCGGAAAGAAAATGAGGAGATGGATAGTTTGGCTTAAAGTAAACGCAGTTACACTTTAGGAATGAAAGAAGGATTAGTTCCCAAAGAAACCCTGTTCCTATGGAAAATGAGATGGTACTGACTCACCATAAGAGGTTGCAACTCAGATACCCTTCTTGCAGAGGTCAGAGCAATCAGTAAAACTATTTTCCATGTTTAGAACCTCAAATCAGCCAGATTTAACTGGATGGAATGGAGCAAGTGTTAGCTTCTCTAACATAAAATTAAGATTCCAAAGAGGGAGCACCAGTTTTCTTGGAGGCCTCTCAAGCAAAATCCCTTCCAAGAATATTTTGACATGAGACTGCATTAAAAGAGGAGGATCCATGGGCAGATATGTTGAAATTGTTGAGAAATAAACCTTGATAGAAGAATAATATGATAGCAACTTAAAAAAATATTCTAAAAACAGTGAACAACTATCTCTGAATGGGTGCTGGTTATGTTGTTGGCACCAACTAGAAATTATTTCCACTTGCTAATATAAGATTTTCTAGAAACAGGCTTTTTTGCTTACATTAGCACCTGCTGCATGTCCTCAGTAAACACGTGCCTAAAATGAATTAAGGCCCTGTCACCCAGGCAGTCAACTGAAGATAACTGAAGATGGGGCATATTAAACACCTATGTTCTTGTGTGAGTAGATCCAGTATGTGATGAAACTTGTGGTAATCACCCCTGGCCATTTCCACAACAAGGGATAACCACTGTTGCCTGGGCCAGAAGGGAGTCATCACAATGATCTTGGGGAATTCTTTCTGAATCTTTAGAAGTATCTGGATAACAGAGGAAAGGATGAAAAGCATAGAGGAACATTCCTGCCCAAGGAAAAGAAAAGACATCCATCTTCCTGGTCTTTTGCACAAAGTACTGGAAGAGAATCCTGCCAGTTGATTGCTAAGACAGAAGGCAAATAGGTCTGTTTGTGGAACTCCCCACAGATGGATCAAATCCTGGAATACCCCATGATCTAGTTTCCATTCATCAGGGTCTGCCCTAGTCCTGCTCAGCTTGTCTGCCACACAATTTTGCTCTGACAGAATGTAGGATGCTTGTAGAGTGAGACTGTGCTGTGAAGCTATATACCAAGCTAACCTGGCTAGTTTGCAAAGGGGGGGGGGGGTATGACCTGGTTCTCCCTTGCTTGTTGATGTACCACATGACTGTAGTATTGTCTGTAGTCACTTGAAGAGGTCCTGCGGACAAATGATGGTTCAAAGAGTTGAGTGCCCTGATCACAGTAAGCATCTCCTTAATATTTATGTGTTTGTGTCTGTCCTTGGTATCCCACACCCCCTACACTTTTATCCCTCCTGAAACTGCTTCCAAAGCACAGTCCGAAGCTTCTGTGTTGACCGACTGACTGCTTTTGTGCAGGGAGAGATAAGAAGAGACCTGAATTAAAGGATATCGGTTGTCTCCACCAAAAGATTTTTCTTCTTACAAACCCTAGCTCTGGGATTTGAAAAGATAAAGAGTGTTGATGCTGAGATCAAAGAGATTTCAGATACCACTGTATCTTCCTCATGTGGAGTCTTGCCAGGGTATCATGAGAATCACAGATGCCATGAGACCCAAAATCCTGAGGTATTCCCTCACAGTGACCAAAGTCTGAGTAGAAAACTATAGAAATAGATTTAAATAATGATCTATTTTTCCTGTGGAAGAAATGCTCTTTGAACTGTGGTGTCTAGTTGACATTTCAGGAACACAATCCTGTGTGAAAGGGTCATGAAAGACTTTTGAATGCTTTCTTGTATTCTCAGCTTCTGTGAGAGATCTCTAACCCACACAACAGATTGCTGATGCTTTGAAAAAGACTCTGAAAAGATAAGCAAGTAGAATAAATATGGAATATGTGGATACCCTGTAGCCTGCAATGAGCTATAACTGGAGCTAGAAAGTTTTTGAACACACTTCATGTAGTGGATAGACCAAATGGTTAGGCAGAGAACTGATAATTTGATCTAGACACAGAAAACATTAAGAAACATCTGAAGTGTGGATGAATAGGGATATGATGGTAACCTCTTTTAAGTCTAGTTTTACCAGAAAGTTTGGAAGAGGAAAAAGAGGTAACAGGTTGTGAAATGACATAATTTTGAATTTGGACACTATCACAAGATTAGGAAAGAAAGACCCAGGACTGGTCTCCCAAGTATTTTCCTCTTTAGTACTAGGAACATCCAGGAATAAAAACTGTTCCCCACCTGGGAAGAAAGAACTGTTTCTATCACTCATTGAGGTATCATATGATGAAGAACATGTAGAAACAAAAGAGTCTGATCTGGAGGATGAAGAATGACCTCCTTAAAAGGTGGAATTTCCTCCCACTGCTATGTGTAACACTGATGAATGATTTCCATAACCTATTTGTCTGAAACAATTTTTGCCAAAGAGAAAATTTGAGATTTAGACTTTCTGGAAGAAAAAAGGGGCCAAGTTGGGAGGGGATCTCAAGGTCTCTTGAAGAGTCATTTAGACTTCTTGAACTGTCCTTGGTTTTGGTAGGTTCAAGACCTCTTTTTGGAACCCCTTTGCCATTTCTTCTCAAAACATCTGTTTACCTGAGTTTTGATAAGACCTTTTATTCTGTTTTCTTGCCAAAATTGGAAGAGGAGATAGAAAATCCCTTGGATAATCTGGAAAAGGAGGGCTGAAAAATCTTAGAGATTTCCTGGATCACCTTGCCCTTTTCTTCACACATTTTGATTCCCTCTGCAGCAATGAGGCCAAACACTAAATCTCTATCCAAGGCAGAATTTAAAATCTCATTTTTTAACATCACCTGGGAAGTTCTGAGATTGCAGCCTTGCAAACTTTCTCACAACAGTACCAATGGCCATAGCCTGGAAGAAGTATCAACTGAGTCATACACACACTTTGCAAACAATGAAGTGACCTGTGCAATACAGGCAACAGTTATTTAAATTAGATTTTTCCTCACAAGAAGAAACTGCAGATAAAACATTCCTCATAATTTCACAATTTGTTATAAAAATATAACATATCAGCATAACAATTCAAAAGTATGAAAATCAAAGTTGCAGAAGTATACACCTTTTCCCACACCTATCAATAATTTTCCCATCCTTATCAGAAAGGGTAAGATTGGAACTAAGTGCTTAGCAGAAGTGGGATCAACTAAATCTATAGCTGCTAGGTCAGGTTTGGGAGTAGTGTATAAAAATTTAAAAGACTGAGGAACTTTATACTTTCTATCTGTTTTTTTTTAAGAGACAACTGGCTGACTATCAGAAAAACTGCAGACAGTAACATATGCATCCTCTATAGCAGACAGAAAGGTGTAGATTCTGGAAAATCATTTTGTAGCAACTCATATTATTTTCTGAGGGACTGAGAAACCTCAGTGTTCTCCCACTAAAGTCACTGGCACATTCAAGCAATAGTCTCTGAGAAAGAGACCCCCCACCCCTCCACAGGCAGAATCAGAAACTGAGCACTCCTCTGAGTCTCAATTAGAAATCTGAAGAAAAAAAAACAATTAATGCTTGTCTGTCCTTAGACCCATCCCTTTCTACAACTCCTCAAGTCAAGCAGTTTTTGAAAGGGATGTTACATATCTACGCTGCTGAAAAACAGATGGCTCCTACTTGGGATCTTAACTTTATGCTTGTAAAACTAGCACTTCTTCCATTTGAACCATCTCATCAGGTTGATTTAAGGTTCTTGATGTGGAAAACTGCCTAACATCCTCTTTTTTATTATTTTTAAATTTCTTGGGTATAGTTAGATTAATACCCACTCTCTCTGTTTCCTGTTCTCGCACCATGTGCCACATCGGGCAACAAGTGCCCTTCAGCGCTCATTGTTTCTATAGCAGTTACAGGTTTTATAACTCAGGTTGCTATCCCAAGGCTCAACCCTCCTCAGAGAGTGCACCATTCACATCACAGACTCTGCACAGAAGGTACCCCAGAGATTAGTACCTATCATCCATTTTTTGTATTTATGCAATTTGCTTAACATATGGCCACCTAGCCCTCTTTTGTTTTATTTATATATTTATTAGCAGTTTGTTTTACCAGGGTGGTCCATTGGGACTTGAGGAGCCCATTTTCATTGGAGTCCTGGTGAGAAAAGCTCCAAAGATACAACTAGTTAAAATAACAGTATTACAAAATACAATAAAAGAATTCGAAGTTACACAGAGCTACTAAGAAGACATAACTTTAAATCAACTAGTTACTGACACAGAGATTAAAGAGAGTTAGAAAATAAAATGTTAGAGTAGATAGAGTATAACAGTTTTAACAATAATAAAATGTCAGGTTAGATAAAGTATCCCAGTGTTAAATGTCAGATTAGAGAAGTATCATAGTTTTAAGAATAATAACATGTCAGGGTAGATAAGTATTGCAGTGTTAACAAAGATTGAGATTAGAGCCAGGTTGTAAAAGATAGTGCAAAGGACCCCATATAAATGTATTAAGGAGGAATAAAGAGAGAGAGTTTCTAAGAAGCTGTCAGCAGAAGTGTTTGAAATAGGAGGGGTTATAGACAGAGATATTATGTAGGATGAGAGCAAGAGCATTCCCACAGTGATGTTAGGTGAGAGTGGAGAAGTGATATAGATAGAGATATTATGTAGGATGAGAGCAGGAGCATTCCCACAGTAATGTTAGGTGAGAGTGGAGAAGTGATATAGATAGAGATATTATGTAGGATGAGAGCAGGAGCATTCCCACAGTAATGTTAGGTGAGAGTGGAGAAGTGATATAGATAGATATATTATGTAGGATGAGAGCAGGAGCTTTCCCACAGTGATGTTAGCTGAGAGTGGAGAAGAGATTTAAAGATAGACTGTTGGTGGTGCACATGAGAGGTGGAAGGGAGTTCCAGTGTCGTGCGAGGCAGAAGGAAAGAAGATGTTTGCCAGCTGGGTGGGAGGGTTTATGCAGTTTAATAAGATTTTGTTGGTTGGATCGTAGGCATCTGTTGGGAAGATGCATTTTAAAGGTTGAGATGAGGGAGGGGCAGAGAGAAGGGCTAAATATAAGTTTATGCGCTTGGATGAGTTGTGTATATATATGATAAGTGGGGAGTTCAAGCCATTTCAGTTGGTGTAGGGAGGCACAGTGATGGGTGTTGGATCTGTGGCCAGTCAAAGGAGACAAAAGCAGAAGTACCTCTTCAGCATTTCTGCTCTAAATATAATGTACTTTTCCTACCTGTCCCTCCCTTTATTATAACTCAGCATATTTTTATGCTTTCCATACTTTTTTTATTTCTAACATTCCATTTAAGAAAATATGTGGCATATTCAAAGAGAGAGAGAGAGAGAGAGAGAATGTTTAGTCTATATCTTACAGCTAATTCATGGCAAAAGAAGTGTGCTGTTTTAGAAAGTACTTGATATAAGGCACTTAGTGCATCACCTTCAAAGCCACTGACCCTATTTTACCAGGTGACCATTACAAAACCACTGTAGTAGTTCTTTGTGAGTCACATAAAGGTTATTTGATGGGGACCTGTTGTGTTAAATGATTTATCATCATGAAATCACATTGAACTAGTGTAACCTCATGAGTAGCTAAACAATGAGTGCTGTGCTTGGGGTCAGGCTACTGAAATAAAGATAAATCATTTACACAAAAAGAATTACAACACATACTAAATTTCTGCTACAAGACAGGATTTTATAGTAATGTTAAGAAGCATATTCTATTTTATTTTATTTTTATTTTATTTTTTTACAAATGATGTTAGCAACAAACTTAGCTTTATTGGTAGTTTTGTTCCCCCTGAATTCATGACCCCATCACTAAGGCTGTATCATTCTAAATGGGTTTTAAAGTTTAAAAGCAATATGGCTCTCTGATTTCCACAACTGAGATACACAGTAGTGAAACAGCAATGCTGCATGGAAATGGTAGCATAGTTCTTTATACAAGGGATGGGTGTCACAGATCTTTTAAAGCATAAAATATTATGTTAAATTGTTTCATACAGAAATATTTGAATGAAGAAATATGTAAGAAAAACCTAAAAACTGCCAAAATACTGCTTTAGAAAGAGAAAAAAAAGTAATTGCATTCACTCATGCTGCAAAGCATCCTACAGCAATATACAGCATGAAGGAGAAAACAATGAGAACTTGAGATTGTAAGGGTTACAGATAGATTACTTATATAGGAAAAGCACAATGGATTCTGCTGTGAAAATGTTTGTGCAGAAACTTAATACTGCATAAGGACAATTTTATGTTGTTAGATGTTGTGAAGCCAAGAGGAGTTTCGTAAAGATGTGGTTACAAGTGGGCATCCTTAGTAACAGGAAGAACTTGTGCCCAGAGGCACTAGGGCTGCTCAGTGCCTAGGACATCTACAACAGGTTTTTCATAATCATCTCCCATAATGCTGTGCTGTTGTGATATCTCAGGTTCTTTGTGCTGCTAAAGTTGGGCACAGAAAGAAAAAAGTGAAGCAAACAGCCTAAGCCACAGGTGGTTGACTGGGCTATGGCTATTTGTTGTATGACTATTTGTCGTACTTCAGACCACTCATCTTTTACCCCAGACCTTCCGGTGTAGCGCCTATAGCTAGTATGGACCAGGCGTTAGCCACATCTTCTGCAGCTCTTGAGGTCCCCTCAGTGGGTAAGGGAGAATAAAGGAGATCCTGGGAGAGGGAAGATGGAAGGTTTCCCTGTTGGGGCAGGTGCCATTAGTAACACAGTTGGCCCCCATCTTCCAGTGAAAAAGAAGCAGAAATTTAAACATGTATCTATGCCTACTCAAATTTCTTTCAATAGGAGTATTCTACTGGGTTTGGCTTAGTGTTTAACATAGGCTACTGATCCTTCTTGTAAAATAGTTTCTGGCAAAAGAAAGAGGGATTCCATTTTTCCTGAAGAGATTCGAGATTCTGAATCTGAAGTGGAAGATGCAGGGCTGGACTCTAGCTTGTAATGGCCTGTAAAAGTATATATAGGGCCAAGTTGTTGCTTCTGGAATACTTCTGGAATCCAACCCTTTCTAAAAAGCCATAGATGAAACTAAGCCCCTGGTAAAGTGAGCCTTGAGCCTGCTTGGAATAGTTTTGTTGTGGTGAGTATGACAATAGGTAGTAGCTTGAGACAATCATACAAATAGTCAGTTTTGGCAAAAGATTGTCCTTTCCTCTTTTCTTCACGAGAAATGAATAACTGATCCAAAGATCTGAAAGATTTAGTTCTGTCAAAATAGTTTGAGTTGTCTGTGGACATCCAAGGCATGGAGTATCCTTTCCCATTCATTTTTAGATTCAGAAAAGAAAATAGGGAAATGGATAGTTTGGCTTAAAGTAAACCTGGATACCACTGGGGCATAAAAAAAGGATTGGTTCTCAAAGAAACCTGTCTTGATAGAAAATGAGATTAGTTTGATTCATCATAAGAAATTACAACTCAGATACTCTTCTTGCAGAGGTTAGAGGAATTAGTAAAACAATTTTCAATGTTAAGAACCTTAAGTCAGCTAGATCAGCTGGTTTAAATGAAGTAAGTGATAGCTTCTCCAACACAAAATTAAGATCCCAAGGATGGTCACCATTTTTTGTGGGCATCTTATGCAAAACCCCTTTTAAAACATTTTTACCTGAAAATGCCTTGAAAGAGGAGGATCCATGGGCAGAAGTGCTGAAATTGCCAATAATAAGCCTTGATAGAGGAGTAAGAAAGGCCATAGGATAAAAACTCATACAAATATTGTGAAATCATAGAAATACTAGCCCTAAATGAGTACTGGTTATGGTGATGGCACCACCTAGAAAACGTTTTCCATTTGCTAATATATGATTTTCTAGTACCAGGTTTTCCTGCTTCCATTAGTACCTGTTGCACATCCTCAGTAATCAATTGCCTAAAGGCAATTAAGACTCCATCATTCAGGCAGTCAGCTAACGTTGACTGAGGTCAAGGAGTATCAAACCCCCATCATATTCTGTGAGTAGATCCATTCTATGAGGAAGTAATTTCTCTTCTGATAAACCCCAGCATTGGGAATGAAAAGACAAAGGATGTTAGTGCTGGTACCAAAGAGATTTCATTGTATCTTTCTCATATGGAGTCTTATCAGGGGTATTGTGAGAATTATAAATGCCATGAGACCCAAAATCCTGAGGTATTCCCTTGCAGTGACCGAAGTCTGAGTGGAAAACCTTAGAAATAACTCTAGATGTAGATCTATTTTTTCCTATAAAAGAAAAGCTCTTTGAACTGACGTATCTTGTTGACATCCCAGAAACACAATCCTATGTGAAGAACTTAAAAAAGACTTTTGAAAGTTCTCTTGGAATCCTAGCTTGTGTAAGAGATATCTCACCCAAATGAGAGATTCCTGACACTTTGAAGAATACTCTGCAAAGATAAGCAAGTCATCTAAATATGGAAAATAGGGATACCATGTAGCCTGTAAAAGCTATAACTATGAATAGACACTTTGTGAACATTCTTGGTGTAGTGGACAGCCCAAAGGATAAGATGACCAACTGATAATGTGATCCAGACACACAAAACCTTAATAAATGCCTGAAGGCAAGATGAATAGGGATGTGATGAGAAGTATCTTTTAAATCTAGAGGTAGCAGGTTGTCAAATGTCATCATTTTGAATTTGGACACTATCACAAACAAGATTAGGAAAGAAAGATCCACAACTGGTCTCCAAGCATTTTCTTTCTTTGGCACTAGGAACATCCACGAATAAAACTGTCCCCCACCTGGGGCAGAAGAACTGTTTCTATCACTCCTTGGGACAGCATGTGATGAAGAACAGGTGGAGACAAAAGAGTCTCATCTGGAGGATGAGGAATGACCTCCTGGAAAGGCACTACCAAAAAACACTTTAGGAAAGAAAGGTCCAGAAATTTCTTTCATTAACACTAAAAATATTCTTGAATAAAAAATTTTCCCAACCAGTGAAGGAAAAACTGCTTCTGTCACTCCCTAAGATAGCATGTGTTGAAGGACAGGAGGAAAGTCACCTCCCACTGCAATTTGTAACCTTGATGAATGATCTTCAAAAATCCATTTGTCTGAAACCACCTGTTGCCATAGAGAAAAATGGGGATTCAGATTCTCTGGAATGGAATGGAAAAGTGACTGCAGGGGTGGGGTGGGTGGACAACATACCTTAAATAGTCATTCTGACTTGTTGGAATGTCTTTGTTTTTTTGGGGGGGTCCTTAATTCTTTTTGTAACCCCCCTGCCCCTGCCATTTCTTCTTAAACATCCAGTTTAGTTGCATTTTGTTAGGACTATTTGCTTTTTACCAAAATTGGATGCGAAGTTAGAGATTCCCTTAGAAAATTTGAAAAATGAGGAATGAAAATCTTAAGGGATTCCCTGTATCAACTTACTCCTTTCATCGTGCTTGTTGGTAACCCCTGTAGCACATGAACCAAAACTTAAATTTCTTTCCAAAAGAGAATTTAAAATCTAAGTTTCACATCATTAGGAAGGTTTTGAGAATGCAAGCAGGAAAACCTCCTCAAAACACGACCAGCGAGCCATAACCCTATTAGAAGTATCAACCGAATCATACTCAATTACACACACACACACACACAGTATAAACAATGAGTTGTGACTTGTAAAACAGAAGCAACCACATTATTTAAAACAGATTTTTCTCACAAAAAAAAAACCAGCATACAAAATATTGTTCATACTTTCACAGTTATTCTGAATAAACTTTAGCATGTGTCTGGCAATTCAAAGTTTTGAAAATCAAAGTTACATAAGCATAAACTTTTTTTTCCCATACTTATCAATAATCTTCCATACTTGTCCAAAAAAGCAGGATTGGTATTAACTAAATGATTAGCAGCAGTGGGGTTAACTAAAGCTATAGCTGTAGGGTCAGATTTAGGAAGACTGTATAGAAACTTAAAAGACCGAGGAACCTTATGCATTCTATCTACCATTTTAGTTGCCGTAGGCTGACTGTCAGCAACACTGCAGTCAGTAACACACATCCTCTAGAGCTGACAGAACTGGAGGACTGAATAAAAGTTCTGAAAATTCCTTCTGTAACAGCTCAGAGTATTTTCTGAGTGACTGAGAAACCTCAGTACTCTCTCACAAAAAAATGCTGGCACATTCTGGGAATAGTCTCAAAGAGAAATTCCCATAGGAAAATCAGAAACTTGAGTTTTCCTCTGAGACTGAATCAGAAATCTGAGGAGTATCTGTCCTTTCATCATCCTGGCTAGATTCGGAATCTTGAATCTCTTCAGGAAAAGAAGTATCTCTCTTTCTTTTACCAGAAAACACCTTATAAGAAGGATCAATAGTCTGAAACAAACCCTGAGCCAGACTCAGTAATTTATTCCTGTCTAAGGATAGCAGCTTCCACAGGGATGGGCACAACATTCTGACTAAACAGGGAAGTCTTCCCTGTCCCTGCTCCCTGGGCTGACAAGAGTGGCTCATCCTTGAGCACTGGTGGGACCCCAAAAGCTGCAAAGGATGTGGCTAACTCCTAGTCCATAGTGGCTGCAGGTGCTACACCAGAGGGATCCAGGTTAAAAGGTGAGTAGTCTGAGGAACAAGCTATGACCACAGCAGAGTCACCAACCTGTGCCTGACACAAACTGTTAGTCTGCTGTGGTAGCAAAGGCTTTTGCTTAACTTTTTCTTTCAGTAGCTGTTTGGGGATCAACTGTGGTGCTCAGTATCATCTAGACAGGAGAACATGGATCACAGACTGCACTCAGTATCAGGACTAGACCACTTGATGGTGTAAAAATTGGCTCTAGGTAACTGGCTTCTCTAAGACATCTGCTCCAAATTTGGACTACAGGGATATTTGGTTTACAGGATGAGGAGGAGGAATACCCCGAAAAAGGAGGAAGAGACCTGCATTACCATCTGTACCCATGTTGGATGATTTTTAGAATCCATTTGTCTGAAAATAATCTGATGCTACTGGGGAAGATGAAGGTCTAGACTAAAGGGATACATTGTCAGGGTGGAATGGGGGAACCTGAAGAGGCCAACAGTCATGATTATTATCTGGATTGTTCTTGGTTTTACAGGTTTTCCCTTCCCTTACTATTTACAGCCTCATTGTCATGACAGTCCATAAAAAAACACTTCTCCTAGCATAAAATATTTTTTCACAGAAAAAAGTACAGTTTCCCTCAGAAAATGAAGTAGTGTGAGGTACTCCCCAGAAGTGTACTTATTTACTCAGCCTCGAAATATCACTAGCCAGTTGTCAGTTCCACACAGAAGTCCACAGAAGGAGCACACTTCAGAAGCAAGAATTCTCTGAAGATTTTGGTGCCCTGCCCAGATTGCCCTTTTATAGGACTCTGCTTAAACCCTTTGCAGTTGGAATATATAGAATGTGCCATGAAGTTTGAAAGATGGCTTGTGGTCATATCCTGGACAGGATATAACCCAAACAGCTTAGGCTAGAAAGGGGAAGGAGAAGTTAGGAATGGAGAGGAACTAAAATGTTAACTGCATTTACATGGTGCACCTGATAGGCTTATTGTCTGCTGTTACCATCAAGCAAAAGTACTGGAAAAACATAGACACCTACCTCCTTTAATCCCTTTGGCACTGTAGTATCTATCTGAACTTTTTAAGTCAAGTTCATCAAGGTACAGCTTTCTGCCATTTTAATCTATCTTCATTTGGATCCTCCAATCACCACTACCTCTGTTGTTAAGTTGTTCCTAAATGGTAAATTTCTTGTGACATCCCCAGAAGGTATATTCTTCCTTTTTTGGGACTTACACTTTGTCACTGAAGAACTCACTCTTCCTCATTTACTTTCAAGTTCTGCTGCTCTGCAATTCTACTCTAGAAATTCCTGTTCCTAGTGACTATCACCTCTGCCAGATGACTGTCTAAACTCCAAGCTTTAATGTACAGAGATCCTTATCTGGTCTTTCACAAGGACAAACCAGTACGCAGACATAGCCCTCCCTCCATTCCTAAAGTTGCCTTAGAGCTGACCTAGAATCAATACATTTTTTTTACTCCTAATCTACATAATGATAGATAAATGACTGTTCACATCATACATAAATACATACAGTTATTGCACGCACAGCCGATAATGCCTTTCTAGTCTGCCAATATACCAAAACACTTATCCTCATAATAACCATCCAAGTTGTTCTTCAAAATATCTAAACTAGTGCTTGCTCTAATATTCCAGGCGTCAGCTCTCTCTCTCTCAGAGAAAAAATATACTTCTCCTATTCCTATATAATCTCCTATATAAACTAAGCATATAAGATTTGGGAGGCATACACTGAATGGTGAATATTTAATACAGCACGCAGTGAGTGATTGATTTAAGGACCTGGGAATACTGGTAGATGCAGCTTTAAGTTTTGTTTTTTGATAATATCAGCAAATTGATTAAGGATAGTTATAAAACTATAAGCTTTATAAAATATTTATAAAAATATAAAGTCTATGAAGTCAGAAATGATAAATATCATTGCTTGTAAGTTACACGGATGCCTTAAAAGAAAACAAGAGTGACTAAATTGGAAAGAATACAATGGAAATATGCCAAGGATATATATGGATGTGAAAGTTTTTTTAAATTACTATGAAAGATTAAAATATCTGAACTTATGCATTATCTCATACAGGTATCTAACAGGAGATTCTATTCAAGTATACAGGTAATTTAGAGTCAACCACCTTTGAGAATGCTTGGAGTTATCAAACAATAAAAGAGAAGCATGGGCAATCTCTGCAGAAGATGCTGTCTCTGAGAAATTATCTTTTATCTTATATGCATATATTAATCAGTACATTATTCTCCTGTGCCCAACTAGTTAGTTTAGTCAAGTTCTTTTGCAGACATGGGCTAACCGTAACAGATGTAATCAGTTTTCCCATTTTCAAGTCATCTGCATACAGACAGTGGAACAACTCCAATGAAAAAGATACATCCGAAAGATACAACTTTAAATAGGTATGGGCCCAGGACAAAGCCTTGTGGGACACCCTGACTATAACCTGGAATTTCACTTGCCCAATTGCTGTATGATACTTTTCAAGTTTATTTGTAAACCATGCAGCTATTCATCTCATCAGGACTGCATTAATAACTAATTTATTGATCAGTATTTTGTGTATAACACTACTGATGGCTGAAGCTAGGTCTACATAAATTACATCCCAACACACTATCTCATTTATAAGTATTATATTATTACAGAACATCATGTTACAGGTAGCTATAGACCAATTTTCAACATATGCATGCTGCTATATAGTTTCAAGTCCTAAGCTTTCCAATTCTGATAGTAATTTATCAAAAATAATCTCTATTATTTTTTCACAACATGAAATCAAACTTATGGGTCCATGAGTCTGGGTTTGTCTTATTCATCTTTCCCTTAGCAACTGTATGACACTAGTCTTGAAGAATCTCCCCATATATAAATGATCTAATGAACAGTACCATGGATGTTTACAAGTAGCTTAAGCATCCTTCTGAGGCGAGTAAATATTTTAGGTGTTCTGATCAGCTGTTTGTCTCCTTAGTCTCTTTTATGGAAATGAAATATGGCAGACTAGTATCAAAGACAATTTTTTCTAAATGCATAAGCAAACTGTTTTACCTTTTATTATGATCATCATGGCGACCCCTAGTGGGCCAGAAGAAGGCTCATAGGTGTCCGAACTGCAGCAAGCTGTAAAGGTATATCAGCTCAAAGTATTTGACATGTAGCCACTTGGACTACAGTCTACTTTCTCCAAGCATTAGAAGCTAGACAATTAGTCTAGAAGTAAAGCTTTTCAGATTCTGGATTTTTCTCACTGCTTTGCCATCTCCCATGTACAATTACTATTCTGCAGGAATGACTCTTACAGCAAATAGGAGTATTAATGAAAGTACAGATGTGTGATAGTACTTACCAAAACAGTAGATCCTAGAATAATAAGATCATTGCTGCCAAAGGCAGTCTCGCCCTCTTTCCCTTAAGAAGAGAACCACAATAGTTTTGCTTCACTGGTATAGAACTTATTTCCTCTAGTGATTGTACATACATGCAATAACAAAACTACTGCTAGTGCACATCTCAGTAGGACTATCCACATATAGGTTGCTGAACTGACAGCAAAGATACTCCAAATGACTTGGGTTACCAGACAAATCAAACCTGGTATAGTCTTTGATACTTGATTTTTCACATTTGGCATGAATCATGTCAAAGTGCAGGTCAGTTGTGAAGTAAACAAATTAATGCAGAAACTGAAATCAGAACATGTGACTCAGGAACTTCACAACCTAGGCGAAAATGTTTCTTCAAAACCAGTTGTATTTAGTGACACAGCTCTTGCAAGGGTGCCTGACACAGGGACTCATGGTGGAACTTTATAGTCTTGAAGGAAGAACAACAAAAATTCTTGCATCTTCTGCCAGCTCGATACAGCTGTGCACTGTACATCAGCAAGACTCTTCTTAGCAGATGGAACTGATAATGCCATGTTTCTTGCAAACCTGTCTCAAAGCTCTGTTCACGTGATAAGGAGGGGCAGATGATCTTCATCTCCATCACATGTATCAGGGATAGCTGTTCGTTGCTGGATGCTATTAAGTCCACTAAACCTTTTTCAGCGAGGATACATCTAGTGCTCAGGATTCAGCAGCAATGTGAAAACAGTGATTCAGCACAAGAAGTTCTATTATCACCAGTACTCAGCAGCAAAGAATCAGTTAAGCAAATAGTTTAACAAAAACAGAAGCCTCAACCCTTCTTTTGCTGAAAGCACACAGATAAAAATGGATTTTTTATTACATCTGGGACATGTTATTTTTAATGGTATACTTTTTGTGAGCCTTGCCTCTGAATATGTTCTCTCTCTGCCACCTCTCCCCAACCCCAGAGTTAATGGATTTGTGGAATATGAGGGGTTGAAACTGACTGGTGGAAGGAGAAAGAAGGTATTTATTGATAATGAGCCTATTTTTAACTATTGAGGAGTGTTTGCAGAATGCTATCTGCACAAAAGGGCTGAAATATCTAGCCTCCCCATCAGCAGTGTTTTTGCATTGTACATTTATTTCCTGCTGTGTGTAACAGTTAAGACAACTATATCAGAAATATTTCTTAGTTCTTACTGAAAGGCACATAATGGGGATGTGCATTAATTCCTCAGGGATGATTTGATGACCAGTGAATAATACAAGACAGCTTAGCCCGTCTATCTGCCCACTCCTCCATTTTCTAAACCATTTTTTCCAATGATGGTTGCGGCGGTAGCTACCTAAGCAAGTAGATTAGACTTCCCTATCCCCAGAACAGTCTCCAAGCTCATCTTTTGAGTACTCCAAACATTTCCAGATGATGTGAGACACAAAATTATTTCTACATGTTCTGGGTGTAGCCTGGCTCAATGGCACTGGCACTGAATGATGGAGCTTTGACTGTGAAACAGATGACTAGGGTTTGATTAATGAACCAAGCATTGGGGAAGCCAAGACAAAGTATATACAGGAATGAAAGGGCATATGGTAGGGAGGGTTGTGTGTACACAAAGGCACACAGGGTGGGTGCAACGTTGTTGTATACCGAGGAACCACCATTTGTGTTTTTGGTTTGGTGGGGAGAGCTACTACAAGGAAACCTCCCTTATAGAACTGAGCAGAATATCCTTTACAGTCAGTTCACTACATGGCCCTTTTCTTATTCTAGGTGAGTGTGCACAGGGATGTTAGTGAAAAAAATAAAACCTAGTTCTGATGGCTGGTTTAATGATGGTCCCTTCTGGTCGACCCTCAACCCAGTGACAATGCTCAAGAGCTGACTTAATTATTTTTTCAAGTGCTAAAAAAAGAAGTTATGTACTTACCATAACGTTTCATGTGAGTTGTTCATCTCACCTTCATTCTTACTGATGGCTCCGACTCGGCCTAATGCAAAAGCTCGAGGTCTTCAACCAGCTCGACACCTACTCCCTATCCCATGATGCACTGGTGCTTCCCTCAGATCTTGATGTTCTTCATGTTTCACTGTTGCAGTCATCACATTTGGGTAATCCTGTTGGCAGGTTGTCCTCAGTCGGCTTGAATTCCAAAGGCTTGGGTCCTGCGTCGGTTGCTGTCGCCCCTTCCCTTATGTCTGGTCGTCAGGGGTATAAAAGACGCAGCCGACGCCATTTTCTTCAGTCTTTCTTGCCGCGCGGTGCCTGAAGCAGAAGCAGTTCGCAAGTGCCGGTCGGCCGACTCCTGAGATTTTCGTGTTCGAGTTTCAGACCCGAAGTCTTCAATAAAGCTAAGTACCCCGTTGGGGAAACTTTTTTCTTGCTCCAGACCGATGTCAGGAAAAAGTTAATAATTGTATTTCTTGTGGAAAGCAAATACCTCATAAGGACTTTCATTCTCACTGTATTCCTTGCCTAGGCCCTGATCACAACGTTTCTGGTTGTCGGTTTTGTGCTAGATTTAACCAACCCACTATTAAGCGTCGGTATGATTTTGCTTTAAACTATTTTGGACGCCAGTTTAATTATCCAGAAATGTCGTTGGATAGCCATCCGACTACCGGAGTTCACAAAAAATGCAAAGAAAAGGAGAGAGATAAACAACTGAGGTCCAAAACCGACGAAGAAGCTTCTCCTAAGCCAGTCGCCGGTTCTCAGTGAGGTGCTTTCGCAGCCCCTGACACCCGCTACTTTAGAGTTGCAGGCCGCTACCGACTCCCACGTGGAGTCGGCTATGCTGCTGGAAACTCAAGGTATTGGAGCCTTGGACAATATTCCCTCAGATGGGTCCGGAGCCGCTGAGCAGGCACCGGCTTCTGAGGTTGTTTTCAGACCTAAACATCTTTACATTAAACCGACTTCAGCTTCAAAGGCAAAGACTAAAGCACCTTCTAAAGCAAAGAAACAAACTCAAGAGCCACGTGGACAGGTCTCTATGCCCAAAAAACAGATGCTTAAATTGGCCGAAGATTTGATTACCTTGATTAGGGGTTCCCATCCCTCTCCTGATAAGAGGCCTAGGCAAGAGACTGACTATTAATCTTCAGATCAGGTTTCTATTTCTTCTGATTCCTCTTCTGATCAGGAATATTCTCTTCCCCCCTATGAGGATTCTGATGCTGAAGAATCTATACCTTCAGCTTCTCCCCCAGAGGACTATTCTTTTGGGGAAACCTTGCATACCATGAGGGAGCATTTCCACTGGGAGAGCCAAGATTTTTCAGAATCTAAAAAGAGGCTCATGGATTTCCTTTTACTACCTCAACACAGGCCTCTAGCCATTCCACCTGTGTTAGACATTGTAGATGATGTGTTTTCGGAGTCTAGTCTGACCCCTGAATCCTTACCTCCAGCTCCTGTTAAGCCTGACAGATATTACAGAGTTCCTGACTCTCATAAATTCCTTTTTAAAAACCCTGCTGCAGACCCAGAAACTATTTCACAGGGTCCCAACGGAGTTAAGGCATCCGCTGCAAAAATCCCTACCCTCTCTGACAGGGATTCTAGGGCACTGGATAGATGGAGAAAAAAGGTTGACACATCTGCGACCTTGGCTATAAGGGCCTTAAACTGTCAGTTTCATATGCTCAAATATCAGCAACATGTCATGGCATTGCTTAAACAGAAACTGTTGTTAAACTCTGAATGTGCAGAAAACAAAGAAATGCAGGATTTATTGCTTGCAGCTGAACAAGTTGGAAAGCATACTTTGCAATGTGGTTTTGATTCTCTGGAGGCCTCCTGCAGAGAATTTTTTTGATTCTCTGGAGGCCGCAGTTACGGGTTCTGTAATTAGGAGGCATGCTTGGTTAAAGGAACAAAATCTGCCTGATCATGTCAAAGTTAAATTATTAGATGCACCTTTACAGCATGATACTTTGTTTGGTGTTAAGGCAGAAGAGGTGTTAAAGAAAATGGAGGACAAAGCTAAATCTATGCAAACTGTCAAAGATTTTTTACAAGTACAGCCACCTAGGTTTAGTAGACACTGGCCTACAAAGAATTGGTCCTTTCCTGTGTCAGACAGACCTCAAAGGGGCAGATTCAGATGCCCTAGAGGCAGATCCCAGGTGCAAGGCTCATACAGGTCAAAGCAATGGGGTGCTTCTACCTCCAAAGTTGGAGAAGAGAAATCACAACCATACAGGAAACAGTCCCAATGACTTCCCCCTGCCTGCACCAAGCACTTACCTCCTGGCAGCACCCTTAAGAGGAAAATTAGCACTTTTTTCTCACAATTGGCACATTATAACCCAGGACAAGAGGGTTCTAAATATAGTGTCACAAGGCTACAAGTTCCATTTCCATACCCTGTCAAAGGCAATTGGCTGGCCAGATCTGCCAAAGAATCAATGGGCAGAGGCGCAAAAACAAGTCTCATCCCTCATGTACATGGGGGCCATTCAACAAGTACCATAGCAAGAGCAGGGACAAGTATTTTACTCAAGACTGTTCTTGGTACCCAGACAGGACAAGACCTGGAGACCAATACTGGACCTATCTATTCTGAACACATTCCTGGATATTCCAGGATTCAAAATGTTGACTTTGCAGCAGCTTCTACTCATGCTGGGCAAGAATGCTTGGCTTGTGACTTTAGACCTAAAAGAGGCATACCTGCATGTCCCAATCAGACAATCATCCAGAAGATACCTCAGATTCAAGGCTGGCTCAATGCATTACCAATTCTCTGCACTGCCCTTTGGCTTATCTACTGTGCCCAGGGTCTTTACAAAGTGCCTGGCACCAGTAATTGCATTCTGCAGACAAAGAGGAATACAAATATATCCTTACTTGGATGACTGTCTAATTCAAGCAGAGAACAAGGACATTCTTCTACAGCATTTGGCGTTTGTGCAAAGACTTCTAACATGCCTAGGGTACACAGTCAACAAAAATAAATCAAAACTAGTACCCTCTCAAGAGATAATATTCCTGGGTGCAAGCTTAAATATAACTGTCCAGATGGCTTATCTCATGCCAGACAAACAAAGGCAACTGACTACCTATTTCAAAATGTTGGCAACAAAGGCCCAGATGTCCTTCAAGAATGCAACTGCAGTCATAACATGTGGGTTGTCCTGCCTCAGGCAGCCCTTGGTCGGCCGGATTCTAAAGTCTGGGTCCGATGTCGGCTGATGTCGCATTTCTGTCCGACGTCAGAGCGGCTGGAGTACATAAGCATCAGCCGACGCCATTTTCTTCAGTCTTTCTTGTCGCGCGGTGCCCGAAGCAGAAGCAGTTCGCAAGTGCCGGTCGGTCAGCTCCTGTATTCTACGATACCGAAGTAATCAAAAAAGCTAAGTACCCGTTGGGGACCCTTTCTTGCCTCAGCCGATGTCAGAAATTACTGAAAAAGTTAACAATTGTCTTTTTTGTGGTAAACAAATACCTCATAAGGATTTCCACTCTTACTGCCTCCCTTGCCTGGGCCCAGACCACGACGTCTTGGCCTGTGTAGCCTGTGCTCGCTTCAACAAGCGCACTCTCAGGCACCGGGCGGAGTTCGCTGAAGATTTTTTCGGCGATAAATTTGCTTACACCATGCCGTTGGATCTTCCGACATCGCAAACTCCCAAAAAGCGAAAAGACCGGGACCGACATCCTCGGCCCGCGTCTACCACCGACTCCACGCCAAAACCTAGCGTGAGTGCTCCGGTTCCCTCTGAGACGGTCTCTCCACCACTCCGAACCGAAGACACCGCATTACTGATGACTCCGATTCCAGACATTACTCCGACGCCAGTTATTGACTTTCCTCCGGATACCGAAACTGAGGAAATACCCGAGACCATTGCTGTAGACAAGGTCACTCCTGCACGTGGAGCTGCCAGGCCTCCTATGGCCATGTCTATTAAGGCCTACACTAGGGCTAAGGCAGCCAGCAAAACAAAGCATATTGCTTCCAAATCCTTACCTCAGCCGACTCCGGAGACACAAATTATGTCCATGGCTGCTGATTTAATTTCCATGATCAGAGGTTCACAGGCCCATCCTGAGAGAGCATCCCAGCCTCCTCCTGATAAAAGGCCCCAGGTTGAACCCTCTGACCCTTCTCCTTCTGATGAAGACTCTGAGGGCTCTGTCCACTCTGATAGCCAGGAAGAGCTCTTCCAGACCTATGAGGACTCGGATGCAGAAGATTCCATACCTTCGGCCTCCCCTCCTGAGGATATTTCTTTTGGGGAAGTTCTGCACACCATGAGGGAACATTTCAAGTGGCAGTTTCAGGAATATTCTGATTCTAGGAAACGCCTTAGGACTTTCCTTAAGAAGCCTCAGCACAGGCCCTTAGCTATTCCTCCTGTACTTGATGTTCTGGATGATTTGTATTCTGATTTTAGTGCTACCCCTGATTCTCTTCCTCCTGCTCCAGCTAAGCCAGACAGTTATTACAGGGTCCCAGAAACTCATTCCCATTTATTCAGGGCCCATACTGCTGATTTGGAAACTATTTCACAGGGGCCTAAAGGAGTTTCAGCCTCCACCTCAAAAAATCCTTTGCCCTCCAACAGGGAAGCAAGGTCATTAGAGAGATGGGGTAAAAATGTTTACACATCCACTACCTTATCTATGAGAGCTTTAAATTGCCTTTTTCATATGTTCCAATATCAGGATTATCTCTTAGAAGATTTACAAAAAACATTAGCTTCTCCTGATCCTTTAGACAGGAAGACTTTGCAGGAAGCTGTACATAACACTCAGCAAGCAAGCAATCACTTCCTGCAGTGTGGATATGATGCACTGGAAGCTTCATGTAGGGCAGCTATGACATTGGTTAAAAGATCAACCTCTACCAGATCATGTAAAAGCAAAACTTCTGGATGCACCTTTGGAAAAGAACAAGCTTTTTGGTGCAAATGCTAAGGATGTGTTAAAGACCATTGAAGAAAAAGCAAAATCAGTTCAGACTGTGAAAGATTTCCTCCAGGTTCAACCCCCCAGATCCAGTAGGAATTGGCCTTCAAAAAACTGGTCCTTTCCTAATCCAGAAAAGTTTCAAAGGGGTAAGAACAGACGTGGCCGAGGAAGAGGCCAATACAGAGGCCCTTACAGGGGACGACAATGGCAGCCAGGAAACCAAAGAAGTGACGCAGGGGTTTCACCTGCCCAACAACCACAAACTCAACGACTTTCCTCTACTACCGCCTACCAGGGAACAACTAGAAGCTCCCTTGGGCGGGAAATTATCTCTGTTTGCAGAAAATTGGCACAGACTGACAAAGGACAAATGGATTTTGGACAATATAGACCGAGGGCACAGGTTTCATTTTCATACCTTACCAAGAAAACAAGGCATGCCAAATCTACCACAACATCAAAGGGCAGAGGCTATCAAGCAAATCACTCTGCTGACTCGAATGAAAGCAATAGAAAGAGTTCCACAACAAGAACAAGAACAGGGGTTTTACTCAAGACTGTTCCTTGTTCCAAGAAAAGAATCTCAATGGAGACCAATACTGGACTTGTCTGCATTAAACACCTTTCTCATAGTACCAAAGTTCAAAATGCTGACTCTACAGCAACTCCTTCCCATGCTGGGCAAGGAGTCGTGGCTGATTACTCTGGACCTCAAGGAGGCATACCTGCATGTCCCTATCAGACACAGCTGCAGAAGATACCTCAGATTTCTTGCAGGGCCAGAGCATTATCAATTCTCAGCATTGCCATTTGGCTTATCTACTGCGCCCAGAGTATTTACAAAATGCCTGGCTTCAGTAATTGCTCATTGCAGGCTCCAGGGTATGCAAATTTACCCGTACCTAGACGACTGCCTCATACAAGCGGACGACAATTTGATGCTGACAAAAAACCTGGATTATGTCATACGATTACTTAAAGCTCTGGGATACACAGTCAACTTCCAAAAGTCAAGACTGCAGCCATCCCAGCAAATAATCTTCTTAGGAGCCAAACTAGACACAGCCTCTCAGATGGCTTACCTGACAGAAGACAAGCAAGAGAAGTTAACTCAATACTTCAAAGGTTTAGCAAAACTCACCCAGATGACTGCAAGGAGATTCCTACAGGCCCTGGGTTACATGGCATCCTGCATTCTACTGGTTCCATTAGCAAAACTACACATGAGAAAGCTTCAATGGTACCTAAAAAGCATTTGGTCTCAACACAGCAACAACTTGGAGACAATCATACCACTCATTCCATGCCTACAAAAGGAATTCCTATGGTGGGCCTCGGTGAGCCAGGAAAACACAGGTATGTCATTCAAAAAACCACAGATAACACAGACCATGACTACAGACGCCTCAGACCTTGGATGGGGGGTGCACATGGAAGGCAGGTGTATACAAGGACAATGGTCTCCAAAGGAAACACACCTGCATATAAACCAAAAGGAAATGCTGGCAGTAATGCATGCTATCGAGGCTTTTCAACACCAACTCCAGCAAGGCCATTTAATGATACGGACAGACAACACCACTGTGATGTGGTACATAAACAAGCAGGGGGGCACCCACTCTTACCCCCTTTGCAGACTGACAATGCAGCTTTGGGAGAAATCACTGAGTCTAAACATCCAGTTACAATCCCAGTTTGTTCCAGGAAAAGACAATGTGTTGGCGGACAGCCTAAGCAGAAATTTCACAGATCCACACGAGTGGAGGTTACATCCGAAGGCTTTCAGACAACTCACTTCGACATGGGGCAAGCCAGAAGTGGACCTATTTGCCTCTCACCTCAATCATCTTCTACCAAAATTTTGCACAAGGACATACCATCCAAAGGCTTGGAAAATAGATGCCCTTTCATTCAACTGGAACTCTCTAGCAATCTATGCATTCCCACCTCTGCCACTGATGACCTCAGTATTATTAAAGATCAAAGCAGAGAAGCCCAAGGGTATCATAATAGCTCCGGATTGGCCAAGACAACACTGGTACCCACTACTACGGAGCATATGTCACACCAGGAGGTGGGCACTCCCTCAGTGGCCTCTACTTTTGACTCAACACAATTTCGAAACACTGCATCCAAACCTTCAGACACTGCAGCTAACAGCCTGGGAGATCCCATAAATAACTTCAGCTTATCTCTCTCCAAGGAAGTTCAGCGGATACTAACAGAGGCTCGAAGACCATCCACCAGAAAGGTTTACTTAGCAAAGTGGAAAAGATTCAGCAATTGGAATACCAGCAAGGGACATGATGCATCATTACTGAACATCCCACTCATCTTGGAATATTTGGCAGATATGTTACAGAGCTGCCTCTCATATTCTTCAATAAAGATACATGCATCTGCTATTTCAGCTAGATACAACACTGATCCTCCTGTTTTCTCTCACCCTTACTAAGACAATTCCTCAGGGAATCAAGAACATTAAGCCACCAAGAAAGGCCCCAGTGCCAGCCTGGGACCTCAATTTTGTCTTAGAAAAACTGACTCTACCTCCTTTTGAGCCAGCAGCTTCAGTTGACTTGCAATTTCTCTCATGGAAAACAGCTTTCCTGTTGGCAATTACCTCAGCAAGAAGGGTTTCGGAGCTACAGGCCCTAATGGCAATACCACCCTTTATTATTTTCCACAGAGACAGGGTTTCATTAAGGACCAACCCTACTTTTATGCCAAAGGTGGTATCTAGGGTTTCTCTAAATCAAGCCATTCATCTGCCTGCTTTTTTCCCCAATCCTGAGAATAAGGGGGAAAGACTTTTGCATACCTTGGACATTCATAGACAACTATGATACTACCTGGACAGAACCAAGGCCAGTAGGAAGTCTGAACAGCTTTTTGTAGCTTACACCCCTGCAGTCCAAGGAAAAGCAATTTCAAAACAGACTATTTCTAAATGGATTGGACATTGCATCAGATTCTGTTACTCCTTTCATGGGAAGACTGTTCCAGCCTATGTCAGACCACATTCCACCAGAGCTACAGCCACCTCTACAGCTTTTTTAAGAGGGGTGCCTACAAAGGACATTCTAGAAGCTGCTACATGGAGCTCCATGCATACATTCTCCAAACACTACAATCTCCCTCTATATTCCAGATCCAGAGCAGGCTTTGCTTCGGCAGTCCTGCAGGGTTTGATTGCCACACCATCTTTTTCCTAGAGCATACCTCCTCCCCCAGCTAAGCTATGGTATTCTACCCACATGTTATGACTGCAGTTGCATTCTTGAAGGACATAGTACAGTTTTGTACCTACCATAAATGTAGATGTCCGATAGACATGCAACTGCAGTCGGGTTTTTCCTCCCTCCATACCCCTCTATGCCTAGGGTCCACTCCTATCCCCCTTACTCTTAGCTGGGGATATCTGTTATGGTGTATTTGTTTTATTGCTCATGTATTTGTTTGGAATCCTGTTTTTGTCTTCCAATTTGATTACAGCCTTCCTTGGAGGGCACCTGGCATCTGGGGCAAGAAACACTGAAGAAAATGGTGTCGGCTGATGCTTATGTACTCCAGCCACTCTGATGTCGGAGAGAAATGCGACATCAGCCGACGTCGGACCCAGACTTTGGAATCCGGCCGACCGAGGGCTGCCTGAGGCAGGACAACCCACATGTTATGACTGCAGTTGCATGTCTATCGGACATCTACATTTATGGTAGGTACAAAACTGTACTTTATCTGCAAGAAAAATTCTGCAGGCTTTGGGCTTCATGGGATCCTGCATCCTACTAATTCCAAATGCAAGACTGCATATGAGGAAACTTCAATGGTACCTAAAACGTATTTGGACTCAACATTGCCACAGCCTGGAAACAATGATTACTCTCAATCCCTGCCTGCAACAGGAGTTTCGTTGGTGGGCGAAGGCTTGTCACCAGAACAAGGGACAGCCATTCATATTACCCCCAGCCAGGCGAACGCTAACAACGGATGCATCAGATTATGCATGGGGGGTCCACATGGCAGGAAGAGGCATTCAGGGCACATGGTCCTCAAACTAAATGCATCTGCATATCAATCAAAAAGAGATGCTAGCTGTTCAAAATGCCCTGACAGCCTTCAAGGACCTACTTCATCCGGGACAACTACTGATAAAGACAGATAACACCACGGTCATGTGGTATATAAACAAGCAGGGGGGGGCACACATTCTTACCCCCTTTGCAGACTAACCATGACTTTGTGGGACACAGCATTGACTTACCACGTACATCTGCAAGCACAATTCCTGCCAGGAAAGGAAAACACTCTGGCAGACGAACTAAGCAGAAACCTCATGGATCCCCACAAGTGGCAGCTGGATCCACAAATCTTCAGCATGATAACAAGGAAATGGGGAAGCCCGGACATAAATCTATTTGCCTCCCCTCACAACTACCAACTAAAAAGATTCTGCACAAGGACTTATCAGAGACAAGTATTGAAAGTGGACGCCCTATCTTTCAGCTGGAAAAACCTATCAGTATATGCCTTTCCTCAACTGCCTCTCCTCCCCAAGGTACTCCTAAAGGTCAGACAGGAGAAGCCAAAGATGATACTAATTGC
This sequence comes from Protopterus annectens, assembly GCF_019279795.1. Lineage (NCBI taxonomy): Eukaryota > Metazoa > Chordata > Ceratodontiformes > Protopteridae > Protopterus > Protopterus annectens. Next base: position 1,842,827,998 of record NC_056731.1, read on the forward strand.
CCCAGACTGGCCTCGCCAGTACTGGTATCCAATCCTAAGGAATTTGTCTCAATGTCCAGCTTGGACCTTACCTCAAATACCTCATCTACTGTCCCAGCAAAACAATCAGATCCTGCACAGCCAACTCAGAACTTTAAACCCGGCAGCATGGCGGATAATGTAGTCATACAAAACACACCTCTCAGTAAAGCTGTGATGGGTGTCATTTTGGAAGCCAGAAGGCCTAGTACTAGAAAATCTTATGCTGGGAAATGGAAGAGATTCTGTGCTTGGAACCAGGCACAAAGAACTGATACAGCTGTACCAAATATTCCTCAGATTTTGCAATACTTAACTGAGATGCTGGACAAAAGCCTATCTTTTTCATCAATTAAAATTCATGCCTCTGCCATTTCGGCTCATTACAATACAGAGCCACCAGTCTTCTCTCATCCTTTATTAAAGCAGTACCTCAGAGGAGCCAAAAATTTAAGGCCTCCAAGGAGATCACCATTACCTGCATGGGACCTCAACTATGTCTTGGAAAAACTCACCCTGCCTCCTTTTGAGCCAGCTGCTACTGCTGATATAAAGTTTTTGTCTTGGAAAACAGCTCTGCTCCCAGCAATAACTTCTGCAAGACGAGTTTCAGAGATACAGGCACTCATGGCTGTGGAAACTTTTATCATTTTTTATCCAGACAGGGTCTCACTGAGGACAAACCCAACATTTATGCCTAAGGTGGTGTCCAGTGTGGCTCTTAACCAAACTATTCATCTGCCAACTTTTTATCCAAATCCACAGAACAAGGGGGAGAGAATTCTGCATTCTTTGGACGTACACAGATAGCTTAGATTCTACTTGGACAGAACCAAAGTTTTCAGGAAAACACAGCAATTACTAGTGGCATATGCTGCAGGATCACAAGGAAAGGATATCTCAAAGCAGACTATTTCAAAAAGGATAGGCCACTGCATTCGTTTCTGCTATTTACATCATGGCAAGCCAGAGCCTAAGGCATTAGGCCACATTCCACCAGAGCTGCAGCCACTTCAGCAGCCTTTCTCAGGGGAGTACCAACCAAAGACATTTTAGAGGCTGCTACTTGGAGTTCAGTGCACACCTTCACAAAGCACTATCATCTGCCAGTCTACTCTAAATCCAGGGCAGGCTTTGCCACTGCAGTTCTGCAGGGCCTCATAGCCGCTCCTAATGCTGTTTAGCTCCAACCTCCCAACCATAGCTTTGGGACTCTACCCAAATGTAATGACTGCAACAGTGAAACACGAAGAACATAGTACAGTTGTGTACACTTATCATAAATGTAGATGTTCGCGTGTATTCACTGTTGCAGTCCAAGTTACCCACCCGCCATCCCCCTTTTTTCTGCTGGAACTTTTCTTTCCTTCTCTGATTTATACAACCTATGTGGTGTATTTGCTTGTAGATGAAGGTAAAGTTTATATTGGTGCATATATATATATATATATATATATATATATAAATATATATATATATATATATATATATATATATATATATATACATGCATTTTGGCTACCCTTTTAGGGGGCACCTGACATCTGGGGCAAGAAAAACTGAAGAAAATGGCGTAGGCTGCTTCTTTTATACCCCTGACGACCTGACATCAGAGAAGGGGCGATGGCAGCCGACGCAGGACCCAAGACTTTGGAATTCAGGCCGACTGGGGGCAACCTGCCAGCAGGATTACCAAAATGTAATAACTGCAACAGTGAATACACTCTCACATCTACATTTATGGTAAGTGTACACAACTGTACTTTTTCTGCCAGTAAAATACATGCCACTGTTGATATACCAATAACAGAGAAAAAGTAGATAAAGGTCAATACAACCATGTCTTAGGTGAATACTCTGTCTCCAAGAAGCCTGAGTGGGGGTTGTAGGGTGGGAAGTAAGAATGAAGGCAAGATGAACAACTCACATGGAACATTATGGTGAGTACATAACTTCTTTAGGAGAAGTTGTTCTATCTCACCTTTCATTCTTACTGATGGGTTAGCTTCCCAAGCACCATCTTTCTTGGGTGACTCACGGGAGTATACTCTTTAGGACAGTGGAACCAAAGGAAGCCCTGTCCCTGGAGGCCTTATCTACTTTGCAATGAGTGATGAAAGTATGAGGCCTTGACCAAGTACCTGCTGCACAAATAGTATCTATCAGTGGTTTGGCAGTAAAGGCTGATGAGGAGGAGACAGCTTTAATAGAATGGCCCTTTATCTTTTGATGCAATGGTGTATTCACTGAACTGTAAATGAAAGAAGTACAGTCTGATAACCATTTTGATAAAGTGGTTTTCACCATCAGTGCACCTTTCTTGGGCTGTGAGAAAGAAACAAACAGCCATTCTATTTTCCTGAAATATTTGGTCCTGTCTAAATAGAATCAACGTTGTCTGTGAATATCAAGCTTGTTGCAGCATATACTCCATCTTATTGACATATTTAGGGAAGGAAACAGGCAACTCTACAGACTGATTGAGATTTGCCTCTGAAAATGCTTTCGGTAAAAATGAGGGATTTGTCCGAAGAGAAACTCTATCATTATGAAAAATCATATATGGGGGTTTAATGGGCATGGCCTGTAACTCTGAAACCTTTCGAGGAGAAGTAATGGCCACTAGAAATATGGATGTTCATCGTGTTACACTGCTGCAGTCATTACACTTGGGTTATCCTGCCATCAGGCAGTTCCCCAGTCGGCCTGAGTTGCAAAGTCTTGGTCCGGCGTTGGTTGCTGTCGCCTCCTCCCTGATGTCAGTGCGACAGGGGTATATAAGATGTAGCCGACGCCATTTTCTTCAGTCTTTCTTGCCGCACGGTGCCCGAAGCAGAAGCAGTTCGCAAGTGCTGGTCGGCCGACTCCTGAGATTTTCATTCTGAATCCAGAACCGAAGTCTTCTACAAAGCTAAGTACCCCTTTGGGGAAACTTTTTCTTGCCTCAGACCGATGTCAGTAAAAGTTAATAACTGTATTTCATGTGGGAAGCAAATACCTCATAAGGATTTCCACTCCTATTGTATTCCATGCCTAGGCCCAGACCACGACGTCACTGGTTGTCGGTTTTGTGCTAGGTTTAACAAGCGCACTATTAAATGTTGGTTTGATTTTGCCCGACATTATTTTGGCAGAAAATTCAATTACACCATGCCGTCAGAACTCCCGAGGGCAGGATTACATAAAAAGTGCAAAGACAAGGACAGGCATCCTAGGCCCAAAACTGACGACGAGGCCTCTTCTAGGCCGGTTGCCGCTTCTCCGGTTTTCAGCGAGGCGCCTACACAGCCCCTGACGACCACTTCCAGAGAACCACAGACCGCATCCGACTCCCATGTGGAGCTGGCTGGGCCTTCGGATGCTACATGTTTTCAGCCTACCGAAACTAACCCATCTGAGGGTACCGAAGTAGCTGAGCAATCCACAGCCTCAGAGGGTGTCTTCAGACCTACCCAGTTAACCATTAAACCCTCTACTAAGTCTAATGCCCCCTTAAAAACAAAGAAACAGATTCAGCATTCTCCAGGACAGGCTTCCATGCTTAAGAAACAAATGCTCAAAACGGCCGAAGACCTAATCACCCTGATCAGGGGGGTGCCATCCCCCTCCTGATAAAAGGCCCAGACAGGATGCAGACTATGAATCTTCCGACCAAGTGTCCATTTCTTCGGATTCATCCTCAGACCTAGGATATTCCTCACCCCCTTATGAGGATTCTGATGCTGAGGAATCAATTCCATCAGCCTCTCCACCTGATGACTACTCCTTTGGGGAGACATTACATACCATGAGGGAACACTTCCATTGGGAAGGCCAGGGTTACTCAGAATCCAAGAAAAGGCTCAGAGACTTCCTTTTATTGCCTCAACACAGACCCCTTGCTATTCCGCCAGTGTTAGATATTGTGGATGATGTCTACACTGAATCCAGCTTAAACCCTGACTCCTTAACTCCAGCACCTGTTAAACCCGATAGATATTACAGAGTCCCTGACTCTCACAAATTTCTGTATAAAAGCCCTGTTGCTGACCCTGAAACTATTTCTCAGGGACCCAAAGGGATTAAGGCATCATCAGCAAAAAATCCAGTTCCCTCTGACAAGAGATTCCAGAGCATTAGACAGATTGAGAAAGAAAGTATATATGTCTGCAACCTTAGCAATGAGAGCCTTAAATTGCCAGTTTCACATGCTAAAATATCAGCAATTTTTGATGTCTCAGTTAAAACAAAAAATGCTTCCAGATTCAGATCATTCTAATTTTAAAGAAATGCAGGATTTATTGCATGCAGCTGAACAAGTGGGAAAGCATACTTTGCAATGTGGTTTTGATTCTTTAGAGGCCTCCTGTAGAGCAGCAGTTACAGGCTCTGTCATTAGAAGGCATGCTTGGTTAAAAGAACATACGTTACCAGATCATGTTAAAGCAAAATTATTGGATGCACCTTTACAGGAGGATGTGTTATTTGGAGTTAAGGCAGAAGAGGTATTAAAGAAAATGGAGGATAAGGCAAAATCTATGCAAATGGTAAAGGATTTCTTACAGGTTCAGCCACCAAGATTTAGCATAAATTGGCCAACAAAGAATTGGTCCTTTCCGGCTACAGACAGACCTCAAGGAGGCAGATACAGATGTCCGAGAGGTAGAGGTCAACCACAAGGTCCTTACAGGCCTTGACAATGGGGTACACCAGGCCAGAAAGAAGGGGAAGACAGGCCCCAACCATATAAAAAGCAGCCTCAATGACTTCCCATTACAGCTGCCAAACATCTCTCTCTTGGCAGCCCCCTTGGGAGGAAAACTAGCACTTTTTTATCACAATTGGCATTGAATCACCAAAGACAAATGGGTTCTCAACATTGTATCTCAAGGTTACAGGTTCCACTTTCACACTCTGCCAAGGTTAAAAGGAATGCCAAATCTGCCACCAAATCAATGGGCAGAGGCTCAAAAACAAATTACAGCACTCATGGAAATGAGAGCTATTCAAAAGGTACCACCACAAGAGCAAGGACAAGGATTTTATTCAAGACTCTTTCTGGTTCCCAGAAAGGACAAAGCCTGGAGGCCCATTCTGGATCTTTCTTCTCTAAACACTTACCTGGATGTTCCGAAATTCAAAATGTTAACACTACAGCAGCTTCTTCCCATGCTGGGCAAGAAAGCTTGGCTCGTGACTTTGGACCTCAAGGAGGCATACCTGCATGTCCCTATCAGACAAAACTGCAGAAGATACCTCAGATTCACAGCAGGTTCAATGCACTATCAATTCTCTGCACTGCCCTTTGGCTTATCTACTGCGCCCAGGGTCTTTACAAAGTGCCTTGCACCAGTAATTGCATTTTGCAGACAGAAAGGAATTCAAATTTATCCGTACCTGGATGACTGCCTGATTCAAGCAGAGAGCAAGGACAATGTTCTGGAGCATCTGGTGTTTGTAAAACAGTCATTAAGTTGCCTGGGGTACACAGTAAACGAAAATAAATCAAAACTAGTGCCCTCACAAGAGATAATATTCCTGGGTGCCAGCTTGAACACAACGGCCCAGATGGCTTATCTCATGCCAGACAAGCAAGGACATTTGACTCAATAGTTTCAATTGATGGCAACAAAAACACAACTCCCTGCAAGAAAAATTCTGCAGGCCTTGGGTTACATGGAATCTTGCATACTACTAATTCCATATGCCAGACTGCATATGAGGAAACTACAATGGTACCTAAAGAGTGTATGGTCTCAACACTGTCAAAGTTTGGAAACAGTTATACCACTAATTCCTTGCCTTCAACAGGAGTTTCGATGGTGGGCTCAAGCTTGTCACCTCAACAAGGGACAGCCTTTTACTCAACCCACAGCCAGGCAAACACTGACAACAGATGCATCGGATTACACCTGGGGAGCACACATGGCAGGAAAATGTATTCAGGGCAAGTGGCCCAAAGAACAAAGGCATCTTCACATCAATCAAAAAGAGATGTTAGCTGTACAAAATGCCCTTATAGCTTTCAAGGACATGCTGCATCCAGGACAACTATTACTAAAAACAGACAAAACCACAGTTATGTGGTACATAAACAAGCAAGAGGGCACTCACTCCTACCCCCTCTGCAGACAAGCCATGACCTTGTGGAACACAGCTCTAAACTATCAAGTTCATCTTCAAGCACAATTCCTGCCAGGAGAGAAAAACACACTGGCAGACGATTTAAGCAGAAACATCATGGATCCACATGAATGGGAATTGAATCCACAAATATTCAGAATGATAACACAAAAATGGTGGAGCCCGGACATAGATCTGTTTGCATCCCCAATGAACTGCCAGCTACAGAAATTCTGCACAAGGAGTTACCATCCACAAGCATGGAAAGTGGATGCCCTCTCATTCAGCTGGAAAAAACTACAAATATATGCTTTCCCTCCACTACCTCTCCTTCCAAAGGTTCTCATAAAAGCCAGGCAAGAAGAGCCAAAGATGATCCTGATTGCTCCAGACTGGCCACGCCAGCACTGGTACCCAAGCTTAAAGAATTTAGCACAAGAACCACCCTGGATATGGCCTCAAATCCCACATCTGCTGACTCAGCACAACAATCAGATACTTCACAGTCAGCTAAAGACCTTAAACCTAGCTGCATGGAAAATTCCGTAGTCAAGCAAGCAATGCCTCTCTCCAAAGCTGTTATGGATGCCATTCTGGAGGCCAGAAGGCCTAGTACCAGGAAAGCCTATTCGGATAAATGGAAGAGATTCTGTGCCTGGAACCAGGCTCACAGCCTTGACCCTCTTGTCCCAAACATTCCTCTGATTCTACAATATTTAACTGAGATGCTGGACAAAGGCCTCTCTTTTTTATCCATCAAGATACACGCCTCCACCATCTCTGCTCATTACAACACGGATCCTCCAATTTTCTCTAATCCATTGCTAAAACAGTACGTCAGATGGGCTAAAAACATAAGACCACCCCGTAGAGCACCCACTCCAACTTGGGACCTCAACTTTGTTTTGGAAAAATTAACTTTACCTCCCTTTGAGCTAGCTAACACAGCAGAATTAAAATATATTTCTTGGAAGACTGCTCTGCTCCTGGCAATAACATCAGCTCGAAGAGTTTCAGAATTACAGGCACTAATGGCAGTGGAACCTTTCCTCATTTTCCACCAGGACAGGGTGTCCTTAAAAACTAGCCCTACATTTATGCCAAAGGTGGTTTCAAGTGTGGCTCTAAACCAAACTATTCACTTGCCAACTTTTTATCCAAAACCACAGAATAAAGGGGAGAGACTACTGCATTCTTTGGACATTCACAGGCAGTTACGCTTCTACCTGGACAAAACCAAAGCTTTCAGAAAATCTGAGCAATTACTGGTAGCATATGCTGCAGGAGCACAGGGAAAAGCCATTTCAAAACAGACTACTTCAAAATGGATAGGACATTGCATAGGTTTCTGCTACACACACCATGGGAAACCTATACCTAGCAGCATTAGATCTCACTCCACCAGGGCAACAGCAACTTTAACTGTCTACATCAGAGGAGTGCCTACCAAGGACATTTTGGAAGCAGCAACATGGACTTCTGTGCATACCTTCACCAAGCATTACCATCTGCCTTTTTACTCTAAATCCAGAGCTGGCTTCACCACTGCTGTGCTGCAGGGCCTTATAGCCACACCTAATGCCTTATAGAACCAGCCACCCTACCTCAGCTTTGGGATTCTACCCAAGTGTAATGACTGCAGCAGTGTAACACGGTGAACGTAGTACAGTTTTGTACCTACCATAAATGTTGATGTTCGAGTGTATACACTGCTGCAGTCTGGGTTAACCTCCCTCCTTCCCCTCTTACTTGCTGGTATGTGCCTATGTCTTCTACCCTTTACTACCTATGGGGAGTATTTGCTGGTAGCTGAAAGTTGTTGTTTGATTTTCTTATGTATGTTTTATTAGCAATTTGTATTGCCTACCTTTTGAGGGCACCTGACATCTGGGGCAAGAAAAACTGAAGAAAATGGCGTCGGCTGCATCTTATATACCCCTGTCGCACTGACGTCAGGGAGGAGGTGACAACAACCGACGCCGGACCAAGACTTTGGAACTCAGGCTGACTGGGGAACCACCTGACGGCAGGATAACCCAAGTGTAATAACTGCAGCAGTGTATACACTCGAACATCTACATTTATGGCAGGTACAAAACTGTACTTTTTCCATGTCAGATACTTCAGGTCGCACGAAGAGGCTCGTTCAAAAGGTAGTAGGATGATTCAAGAAAGAACAAAATTTAAATTCCACGGGGTAATCAGAGATTTAATGGGTGGTCTGAAATGTAAAGTGCCTTTGAGAAATGCCTTGGAAAGTCTATGTGACATAATATTAGACCCTTGATTACCAAGGTGGAAATTAGATATTGCAGCTAATTGGACTCGAAAGGTCGTGGCAGCTGCCCCCTCATTGAATAGTTCAGTCAAAAATTCCAAAACAGAAGATAGAGGAGCTGAGTAGGGATAAATATGTTTTTTTCAATGCCCATATTGAGAATCTTTTCCATTTGCTAAGATATAACTTTCTAGTGGACAATTTGTGGGAGGATATCAGTATATGCTGAGCTGCAGCCGAAACGTTCTGAAACCTGGCTATGTTTGGAACTGGAGCAGCCAAGCTGTCAATTTGAGGGACTGAAGAGATGGATGAAGAGCCCCCATGAGTGAATCAGGAGATCTGGAACTGGGTCCAAGATCCAAGGTTCTTCCAACAGATGAGGCCGTAGGAATGGAAACCAAATCTAACAAAGCCAGTAGGGGGCTATGAGAATTATGGTCCTTCCCAGAACACTGGTTTTCTGTAAAACTTTGGGTATCAGAGGAAAGGGAGGAAATGCATAAAGGAGGTCTGGGAGGACTGCAACACTAGAAGTACCGCTCTTATCTCTAGGACATTAATATGTAGATTGGCTTCGTGTTGTGCCCATGTGCCTTGGGCTGTCCTTCTCTGATAATACTCCCCCACCCTATCAGGGAAGCATCCATGGTCACTGTGGCAATCGGGTTTGGTAAAATAAAAGGTCGGCCTATCGTTACCGAATGTGACGTTAGCCACCACTGTAGGTCCTTTTTGCAGGTCTCTGTCATTATATTCTGATGAGACATTGGTAGATTTTCAAAAGATCACTGTGTGAAAAGGAGCCACTGAAGTATGCGCATTTGCATTTGACCCAGTGGAATTGCAATGATTGCTGCCGCCATTGTACCCAATATTTTGAAAACCAGAGATGCTGGGGCTTTTCTTCTTGAAAAAAGGGTTAGAATTTGCTGATCAAGAGCAAAGA